>NW_027649990.1:0-230615 GCF_965287045.1 Carcharhinus amblyrhynchos
GCGGGTCTCAGCGGGGAGTGGGCGGGGGCAGAGCCCGTGGGCGGGGCTGATGTGTGGGCGGGGCCCCGGTTAAGGGGTGGCTCTCTTTTGGCGTGAGAGTGGGCGATTTGAGGCGGGGGTGGGCCAGCTACATAGGAAGCCAATGGGAGCCACAGTGAGCCGCTGACGCAGGGATGTCAGGTCCGGGGGCGGGGCCCGGTGACGCCAGGTCCGGGGGTCGCGCTGACGCAGGGGGGGCGGGGCTTGGGTGGCGGTTGGTGCGGGACAGCAGCGGGAGAAGCGGCTGTTGGGGCGGTGACAAGGTGAGAGTCAGTCATATTATATATATAACACATAGAGAGAGATTGTTGATCGCATCCTGGTGTGTGTGCGCACTCTTTGAACACTACTACGCTGACCGTGGAACGCAGCAGCAGCAGCAGGAGGCCATTCAGCCCTTCGAGCCTGTTCCCCCATTCACCATCATGGCTGATGGTCCAACTCAGTAGCCTCATCCTGCTTTCTCCCCATAATCTTTGACTCCCCTTTGCCCCAAGTGATCTATCCAGCCACCTCTTGAATACATTTAATGTTTTGGCATCAACTACTTCCCTTAGTGACAAATTCCACAGGCTCACCGGGTGCAGAAATGTCTCCTCACCTCTGTCCTAAATGGTCTACCCCCCCAGTCCTCAGACTGTGACCCCTGGTTCTGGGCTCCCCCCATCGGGAACATCCTCCCTGCATCTACCCTGTCTGATCCTGTTAGAATGTTATAAGTCTCTGAGATTCCCCAACTCCATTCATCTGAACTCCAGTGAAAACAATCTTAACCTAGTCAATTTCTCCTCATGCATCAGTTCCACTCCACCTGGTAAACCTTCGCTGCACTCCTCAAGAGCAAGAACGTCCTTCCTCAGAAAAGGAGGCCAAAACTGCACTCAGTATTCTAGGTGTGGTCTCCATCAAGACCCTGTGTGATTGCAACAACACATCCCTGCTCCTGTACTCAAAACCTCTCATAATGAAGGCCAACATACCATTTGCTTTCTTTACCGCCTGCTGTACCTGCATGCTTACCTTCAGTGACTGATTCACAAGGACACCCAGGTCCCTCTGCACTCTCCCTCTCCCAATTTACAGCCATTCAGGTAGTAATCTGCTTCTTGCTTTTGCTTCCAAAGTGAATAACCTCACATTTATCCAAATTATGCTTCATCTGCCATTGATTAGCCCACTCACCCAACCTGTCCAGATCATTCTGAAGGATCTCTGCATCCTCGTCACAGTTCACCCTCTCACCCAACTTGGTGTCATCTGAAAACTTTGAGGTGTTACTCATCAAAATCATTAATGTATATTGTGAATATCTGGGGTCCCAGCATCGATCCTGTGGCACCCCATTAGTTACTGCCTGCCAATTTGAAAAGAACCCATTAATTCCCACTCTTTGTTTCCTCTCTGCCAACCAGTTTTCTATCCATCTCAGTACACTTCCTGCAATCCCGTGCCATTTAATCTTTTTGTCAAATGCTTTCTGAAAGTCCCAATATACCACATCAACTGGCTCCCCCTTGTCAACTCAACTAGTTACATCTTCAAAAAATTCCAACAGATTTATCAAGCGTGATTTCCCCTTCATAAATCCACGCTGACTCTCTGATCCTACCACTGCTTTCTAAATGCTTTGCTATAAACTCCTAGTCAGTTGCTCTGCCATTTCTTTCTCCCCTATTATACATTCCTCTGTTTCTGTCTGTAGGGGACCTACATTTGTCTTCACAAACCTCTTTCTCTTCACATATCTATAGAAACTCTTAGTGTTGGTCTTTGTGTTCCCTGCAAGCTTACTTTCATAGTGTATTTTCCCTTTCTTAATCAATCCCATGGATTGGCCCTCTTACCCATTTTCCTTTCGTGCCAGACAGGAATAAACAGTTGCTGCAGTTCCTCCATGCGTTCCTTGAATGTTTGCTATTGCTTATCCGCTATCACCCCTTTAATTAACTCTCCCCAATCTATCAAGGCCAACTCGTGCCTCATGTCCTCATGGATTTCTTTATTAAGATTCAGCACCCTAGTCTCCGAATCAATTACTTCACTCTCCATCTTGATCAAAAATTCTATCGTGTTCTGGTTGCTCATCCCCATGGGGTCTCGTACAGCTGGATTAGCAATGATTCCCTTCTCATTACACAGTACCCAGTCTAATATGGCCTGCTCTCTAGTTGGTTCCTCCACATATTGATCAAGAAAACCATCCCATATACACTCCAGGAATTCCTCCTTTACTGCATTGTGGCTAATTTGATTTGCCCAATCTCTGTGCTGATTAAAATCACCCATCATCAACGATATTCCCTGATCACATGCAGCTCTAATTTTGTGTTTAATGTCATTCCCAACCCCCAGCACTGCAGTTTGGTGTCTATATATGACACCCATTAATGGTTTTTGCCCCTTGGTATTTCTCAGTTCTACCCATACAGACTCCATGTTGCCAGAGCAAATATCCTTTCTCACTATTGTATTACTTTTCTCTTTAACCAGCAGTGCCATTCCACCACCTTGTCCTTTACACCTGTTCTTCCTGAATGCTGAAAATCCTGGGACATTCATTCCCTATCCCTGGTCACCCTGCAGCGTGTCTTCATAATCCCAACTATATCATACCCGTTTATATCTATCTGCACAATTAGTTCATCTGCCTTGGAGGGCTCATACAGCGAGGCAATATGAGTAGGGCTCAGGAATAGGAAGAGTGTAGTCTCAATGTTGGGGGTTTACTATATGCCTCCAAGCAGCCAGTGGGTGATAGAGGAACAGGTATGTAGGCAGATTTTGGCAAGGTGTAAAAGTAACAGGGTTTTTGTGATGGGACATTTTAACTTCCCCATATTGACTGGGACCCACTTAGTGCTAGGGGTGTGGATGGGGCAGAGTTTATAAGGAACATCCAGGAGGGCTTCCTGAAACAGTATGTAGATAGTCCAACTAGGGAAGGGGCCATATTGGACCTGGTATTGGGGAATGAGCCTGGTCAGGTGGTCGATGTTTCAGTAGGGGAGCAGTTCGGGAACAGTGACCACAATTCATAAGCTTTAAGGTGCTGATGGATAAAGACAAGTGTTGTCCTCAAGTTAAGGTGCTAACCTGAGTGAAGGCTAAGTACAAATATATTTGTATCCTCATTGGTTATAGGGGAGGTCATGATGTAGAGAGGCGTTGGACTGGGGTAAACACAGTAAGAAGTCTCAGTAAGAATCTGGTGTTGTGAGACTTCTTACATGGGAGGTCCCAGAGGATTGGAGAATAGCCAATGTTGTTCCTTTGTTTAAGGGTAGCAAGAATAATCCAGGTAATTACAGGCCAGGAGCCTTACATCAGTGGTAGGGAAATTATTGGAGAGGATTCTTCGAGACAGGATTTATTCCCACTTGGAAATAAGTGGACGTATTAGTGAGAGGCAACGTGGTTTTGTGAAGGGGAGGTCGTGTCTTACAAACTTTATCGAGTTTTTTGAGGAAGTGACGAAGATGATTGTCGTGGGTAGGGCAGTGGATGTTGTCGACGTAGACTTCAGTAAGGCTTTGACAAGGTCCCTCATGGCAGACTGGTGCAGAAGGTGAAGTTGCATGGGATCAGAGGTGAGCTGGCAAGGTGGATACAAAACTGATTCGATCAGAGAAGACAGGGTAGCAGTGGAAGGGTGTGTTTTTGGATGGAGGGCTGTGACTAATGGCGTTCCTCAGGGATCAGTGCTGGTTCCTTTGCTGTTTGTGTATATGATTTGAAGAAAAATGTAATTGGTTTGATAAGTATGTTTGCGGAGAACACAAAGGTTGGTGGATTTGCGGATAGCAATGAGGACCATCAGAGGATACAGCAGGTTATAGATCAGTTGGAGACTTGGGCGGAGAGGTGGCAGATGGAGTTTAATCCGGACAAATGTGAGGTAATGCATTTTGGAAAGTCTAATATAGATAGTCTAATATAGAAGTATACAGTAAATGGCAGGACCCTTAAGAGTATTGATAGGCAAAGGGATCTGGGTGTACAGGTAGACAGGTCACTGAAAGTGGCAATGCAGGTGGAGAAGGTAGTCAAGAAGGCATACGGCATGCTTGCCTTCATCGGCCGGGGCATTGAGTTTAAAAATTGACAAGTCATGTTGCAGCTTTATAGAACCTTAATTAGGCTACACTTAGAATATAGTGTTCAATTCTGGTCGCCACACTACCAGAAGGATGTGGAGGCTTTGGAGAGGGTACAGAAAAGATTGACCAGGATGTTGTCTGGTATGGAGGGCATTAGCTATGAAGAGAGGTTGGAGAAACTTAGTTTGTTACCATTATATAGATGATCTGGAGGAGGGAACCGAGTGTAGGGTGTCGAAATTTGCTGATGACACCAAGATAGGGGGAACGGCAAATTGTGCGGAGGGTGTGGAGAGTCTGCAGAAGGATCTAGATAGGCTGGGCGAATGGGCCAGGAAATGGCAAATGGAATTTAATGTTGGCAAGTGTGAGGTGGTCCACTTTGGTAGGAAGAATGGTAGGAAGGACTGTTACTTACGGGGCGAAAAACTGCAGCAGGCGACGGTGCAGAGGGACCTCGGGGTCCTTGTGCATGAGTCGCAAAAACCCAGCTTGCAGGTGCAGCAGGTGGTCAGGAAGGCGAATGGGATGCTGGCCTTCATAGCGAGGGGGATTGAATATCAAAGTAGGGAGGTCTTGCTGCGGCTGTATAGGGCATTGGTGAGGCCGCAGCTGGAGTACTGTGTGCAGTTTTGGGCACCGCACCTGCGCAAAGATATTTTGGCCTTGGAGGGAGTGCAGAGGAGGTTTACTAGGCTGATACTGGAGTTGAGGGGGTTGAGCTATGAGGAGAGGCTGAATAAACTGGGCTTGTACTCGTTAGAGTTTAGAAGAATGAGGGGAGATCTCATTGAGACTTATAAGATGATGAATGGGATGGATAGGATAGAGGTGGAGAGACTCTTCCCGCTCAAAAAAGACAGTAGGACTAGGGGGCACAGCCTCAAGATAAAAGGGGGGCGGTTTAGAACGGAGTTGAGGAGGAACTTCTTTACTCAAAGGGTGGTGAATCTCTGGAATTCTCTGCCCGTTGAAGTGGTGGAGGCTGCCTCGCTAAATATTTTTAAGACGCGAGTTGATGGGTTTTTGATAAGAGAGGGGATTAAGGGTTATGGGGAGAAAGCGGGAAAGTGGAACTGAGCAGCGACAGATCAGCCATGATCTTATTGAATGGCGGGGCAGGCTCGAAGGGCTGGATGGCCTACTCCTGCTCCTATTTCTTATGTTCTCACTGGAGCGGCGGAGGTTGAGGGGGAGACCTGATAGAAGTCTACAAGATTATGAGAGGCATGGACAGAGTGGATAGTCAGAAGCTTTTTCCCAGGGTAGAAGAGTCAATTACTCGGGGACACAGGTTTAAGGTGCGAGGGGCAAGGTTTAAAGGAGATGTACGAGGCAGATTTTTTTACATAGAGGGTGGTGGGTGCCTGGAACTCGCTGTCGGGGGAGGTAAATATGGTGGAGTTTAATATTCTCCACAGGATGGGGAGAAATTTGTAGGGAATGATCTGTAAGACTGTTTTAACTGTGTAAATGTAACCATGTCTGTTTAAGTTTTCCTTTGTTTCGCTGTTTAAAGTCTCTACAAGTGTTACTGGAATGTGTGGCTCCAGGTGTCAGTACACACACCTCTTTGTGGTGAAATACAAATGAAGAGAGTTGTGATAGCTTGCCTTACTTCCCTTTGGGATCAAGTTTGTGCGATGCTTCCCACCTGCTGGATCATAACAGCACGGCCTTGTATAAATTAAGCCTGACTGCCTTGCGTTTCGATTCTGTGCTCCTATCTCTCAACCAAGATGAACCATTTTCTCAACCTGTCCTGATAACTTCACGGAGTTCTTTGTGTACACCCACCTTGAATTCCACCTGCCCCGTCTCCATCCGTTTGACCAGGCTGTCTCTGCCCTGGTGAAGTTCTATTCTGTCTGCCTCTCAGTGTGATAAATGATGTCATCTGTAAATTGTAAAACTGTGCCCCTCACACTCGGACCCCCCGATAAACCTTCCTCCTGTCCAACAAATACAATTGGTCACCACTGTTCTCAGTTCAATTTGTGCCACTGTCAGCGTCCACGTGCTTCAACACGCAGCAACCTTTTATTGAACTCCATTTCTGAGTCCGTGTACACCACGTCAACCTTGCCAACCCCTCTCTGTTACCCCCAGGAGAAAGCTTGACAGGTTAATTCAACATGATTTACTCTCTAAAGTTACCACTTCCTTAATCTGCATTTTATCCAAATTAACATTCATTTACCTATTTAAATCCTACAACAGAAGGAAGCCATTCGGTCCCTCGAGTCTGCACTGACCACAGTCCCACTCGAGCCCTATCCCTGTCATCCCATGCATTTACTCCAGCGAGTTTTCCTGACGGGCAGTTTAGCACGGCCACTCCACCTAACCTGTACATCTTTGGATTGTGGGAGGAAACTGGAGCACCCAAGGAAACCCAGCAGACACAGGGAGAATGTGCAAACTCCACACAGACAGTGACCTGAGATGGGAATCAAACCTGGTCCTTGGTGTGTGAGGTATCAGTGCTAACCATCGTGCCACCCATACCAATTTTGTCCAGGATTATTCCCCAGCACTGAGGTTAGACTGACTGTCCTGGAACTGTTGGGTTTATCCTTGCGTGATTATTTTTTTGAACAATTTTCCAATCCTTTGCAATATCCCACCCGGGTCTTGGAAGAATTGAAAGACTTATAGACAATGCTCCTACATTGTCCATTCTTCTCTCGTGTCCTTGGATTCCTCCTGTCCTGGTGAGTTAGTAACTTCAGGTGTAGCCAGAAACCCTAATCCCTCCTCTTCATCAGGGGAGGCGATGGCCTAGTCGTACTATCACTAGACTATTAATCCAGAAACTCAGCTAATGTTCTGGGGGACCCGGGTTCGAATCCTGACATGGTGGAATTTGAATTCAATAAAAAAATCTGGAATTAAGAATTTACTGATGACCCATTGTCGGAAAAACCCATCTGATTCCTTCAGAGAAGGAAATCTGCCATCCTTACCCGGTCTGGCCTACATGTGACTCCAAAGCCACAGCAATGTGGTTGACTCTCAACTGCCCTCTTAGGGTAACTAGGGATGGACAATAAATGCTAGCCAGCCAGTGACGCCCATGTCCCACAAATGAATAAGAAACAATTTCAACCCATTCACTGTCACAGCTGCCTCCTCTGACACTGTGACCACTGGAGGCCAAGCTCAAGAACATTCTACCAAGTTACCATCAACACATCTCCTGTTCCAGCAGAGGCCCAACATTCCAGACCACTGCTACACAAATGTCAAACATGCCTACCGCTCTATAGCCCACCCACACTTTGGCAAATCAGACCACAAGTCTGTGCTCCTGCTCCCGGCTTACAAGCAAAAACTGAAGCAGGAGAATCCATGAAAGAGAGTCGTGCAACGTTGGTCTGAGGAATTGGATGATCCCCTACGGAGCTGCTTGGAGTTAGTATTTAAAAACTCCATGACCAGCCTGAACCAGTACACTACCACAGTAACTGACTGCATTAGTAAGTGTGTAGAAGGCTGTGTGCCAAAGAAGCAAATGCGTGTGTTCCCCAGCTGGAAACCATGGGTGAACAGGGATATCCACTGCTTGCTGAAGTCCAGGTCTGAGGCATTCGAGTCAGGTGAGACTGACGTATACAAGATACAGAAAGAAGTTTCACAACATGAGGTTAAAGTCCAACAGATGTATTTAGTATCACTAAGTTTTCAGAGTGCTGCTCCTTCATGAGGTGAGTGGAGAGTTGGTTCACAAACAGGGCATATGTAGACACAGACTCAATTACAAGAAAATGGTTGGAATGTGAGTCTTTACAGGTAATCAAGTCTATACAGACGATGTGAGTGGAGAGAGGGTTAATCACAGGTTAGAGAAGTATGAATTGTCTCCAGCCAGGACAGTTAGTGAGATTTTTGCAAGCCCAGGCAGGTTGTGAGGGTTACGGAGAGTGTGACATGAACCCAAGATCCTGGTTGAGGCCATCCTTAGCGATTCTGCGCTGTCGTGTCATGAAGGCAGCGTTGGAGAATGCTTTTCCGAAGATCAGAGGCCAAACGCCCATGATTGCTGAAGTGTTCCCCAACAGGGAGGGAACACTGTTGCTGGTCATTGTCGAGCGATGTTCGTTCATCCATTGTCGTAACGTCTGCACTGTCTCCCCAGTGTACCATGCCTCGGGACATCCTTTCCTGCAGCATATCAGGTAGACAACGTTGGCCAAGTTGCAAGTGTATGTACCGTGTACTTGGTGGGTGATGTTCTCACATGTGATGGTGGTACCTGTGTTGATGATCTGGCATGTCCTGCAGAATTGCTGTGGCAGAGTTGTGTGGTGTCATGGTCACTGTTCTGATGGCTGGGTAGTTTGCTGTGGACAATGATCTGTTTGAGGTTGTGCGGTTGCTTGAAGGCAAGAAGTGTGGGGGTGGCCTTGGCAAGATGTTCATCTTCATCGATGACATGTTGAAGGCTCCGGAGAAGATGTCGTAGCTTCTCCGCTCCGGCAAAGTACTGGATGTCGAAGGGTACTCTGTCTACTGTGTCCCGTGTTTGTCTTCTGAGCTTTTTGCTGTGGTTTTTCAGAACTGTCGATCGATGAGTTGAGCGCCATATCCTGTTCTTACGAGGGCATCTTTCAGCATCTGGAGGTTCTGTTGCGATTCTCCTCTGAGCAGATCTGTGTAAACGGAGGGCTTGTCCGTAGGGGATGGCTTCTTTAATGTGTTTAGGGTGGAAGCTGGAGAAGTGGAGCGCCGTCAGATTATCCGTGGGCTTGCTGTACAGTGAGGTGCTGAGGTGACCATCCTTGATGGAGATGCACGTGTCCAAGAATGCAACCGATTCAACTGTTTCTGAAGGAAGTCCGTCATGTCGCGACAAAAGTTGGGGGTTCTTTGTACAATGGGTTTCAGGATGCCCTCGACGTAGCCGATGCAATGGGACGGCTTTGTGGCCTATGACTGAGTGGCCAAATTCCCCTCCAATTTGATTTTCAAACTTGCCGATGACGCTACCATTTTGCAGTCAGCATCTCAAACAATGATGAGACAGAGAGTACAGGAATGAGATCGACAAGCTGGTGAACTGGTATGATGACAATAATCTGTCCCTCAACAAAACAAAGGAGATTGTCATTGACTTCAGGAAGCATAGTGGAGGACATGCCCTATCTACATCAATGGGGATGAAGTAGAAATGGTTGAGGGCTTCAAGATTTTAGGTGTCCAGATCACTAACAACCTGTCCTGCTCCCCCCCCCCACAATGCTGACACTATAGTTAAGAAAGCCTCACCAATGCCTCTACTTTCTCAGAAGACTAAGGAAATTTGGCGTGTCAGCCACGACTCTCACCAACTTCTACAGATGCACCATAGAAAGCATTCTCTCTGGTTGTATCACAGCTTGGTATGGGCTCCTGCTCTGCCCAAGACCACAAGAAACTACAAAGGGTTGTGAACAAAGCCCAATCCATCACGCAAACCAGCCTCCCATCTCTTGATTCTGTCTACACTTCCCACTGCCTTGGCAAAGCAGCCGGCATAATTAAGGATCCCACGCACCCCGGACATTTTCTGTTCCATCTTCTTCCATTGGGACAAAGATACAGAAGTCTGAGGTCACGTACCAACCGATTTGAGAACAGCTTCTTCCCTGCTGCTGTCAGACTTTTTTGAATGAACTTACCTTGCATTAAGCTGGTCTTTCTCTACACCCTAGCTATGATTGTAACACCACATTCTGTACTCTCTCTCCTTTCCTTCTGAATGGTATGCTTTGTCTGTACAGCGTGCAAGAAACAATACTTTTTAATGTATACTAATGCATGTGACAATAATAAGTCAAATCAAACTATGACATTGGTGTCACCTTCCTTGATGAAGACAGGCACAATATACCCATGTGAAGCTACACTATGCTCCCTAGCTCCATGTGTAAACCCTCTTTCTGATCCCTAATCCACCCCACTGCCCCAATAACCACCCTGTTCATATTCATAAACTTTGGAAGACTTTTGGTTTCTCTTCTTGGTTCACTGCCTATTTCTTTTCATATTCTTTCATTGCTTCTCATTTATTTTACTGTCCTGCTGAACTTTCCAGATTCACCCAGGTCTGACTGGAAGCGACTCCTGAAGAGTATCCTCTAGACATTGTCACTGACTGTACCTCCCCTCAGCACCCTGTGATACTGACTGTATCTGTACTGATGTTAATCCAGCTCCCTCACACTGTCACTCTAACCCGTCTCCCCCCAGTACCCTGTGTCACTGACTGTATCTCTGCTGATGTTAATCCAGCTCCCTCAGTCACTCAGGGAGTGAGCAGCACAATTAAATGTGAATCTGCAGTAATTCTGCATCTGTTGTCACAGGCCTGTTGGAGTGGATTTTGGGGTGTCCTGTTCCGTCTGGAAGACCCCCCAGCGTGTGAATGAGACCCCACAGCAGCAGCAGCAGCATGCTGTCAGTCAAGGTGAAGACAGAGAAATCGGGTAGGCTGCGACTCTTTAACAACAGCAACTGCTCCATCGCAGTGTAATCACAACCGACTACCCCCTCCAAGTCCGTCCCCCCGTCCCCCATGTCCGTGTGACTGCCCAATGCTCACCTGCCTCCCAGTGCTTGGTCCCTCCCATTACTTGACACCCCCCCACTCCAGATGCCTGCCCGCAGTGCTCGCCCCCAGTGTCCCCCTGGACTGAATGGCCTCCTCCTTTTCCTGTGTAACAGGCTCGAGGGGCTGAATGGTCTCCCCCTGCTCCGGGGTGGCACAGTAGCACAGTGGTTAGCACTGCTGCTTCACAGCTCCAGGGTCCTGGGTCCGATTCCCGGCTCGGGTCACTGTCTGTGTGGAGTTTGCACATTCTCCTTGTGTCAGCGTGGGTTTCCTCCCACAGCCCAAAGATGTGCGGGTTAGGTTGATTGGCCGTGCTAAGAAATTGCCCCTTAGTGTCCAGGGATGTGTAGGTTAGAGGGATTAGTGGGTATAAATATGTAGGAATATGGGACTAGGGCCTGGGTGGGATTGTGATTGGTGCAGACTCGATGGGCCGAAGGGCCTCTTTCTGCACTGTAGGATTCTATGGTTCCTGTGGTGAATTTAGTGGTGGGATGCAGTGCAGTGCTCAGACAGCAGGTGGTGATGCTGAGTAATGTGTTGACCATGTCTTGGGGCCTTGGCACAGGGACTCAGTACTCCACGGTGTAGAGAAGGATCAGGGGACACAGCAGGAAGGGTCAGAAAGTGACTTCGGAAGAGTTTCTTCAAAGAGCAGTGGAAGAGGGGAGTGGAGAGAGTTACAGGCATGATCTTCTTAGTCATAAAAAACAAACAACAGTACAGCACTGGAACAGCCTCCAAACCTATGCTGACCACGCTGCCCCCGACTAACAAAAAACCTTCTGCCCTTACTCGGACCGTTTCCCTCTATTCCCTCCCCATTCATGTCACCATCCAGCTGCCTCTTCAATGTTGCTTCCACCACTTCCCCCGGCACTCACCATTCCATGCGAGAAACTTTCCTCTCACATCTCCCTTAAACTTGTTGCGTCCCTCCCTCAGCACGGACCCTCTGACAGTGCGGCGCTCCCTCAGCACGGACCCTCTGACAGTGCGGCGCTCCCTCAGCACGGACCCTCTGACAGTGCGGCGCTCCCTCAGCACGGACCCTCTGACAGTGCGGCGCTCCCTCAGCACGGACCCTCTGACAGTGCGGCGCTCCCTCAGCACGGACCCTCTGACAGTGCGGCGCTCCCTCAGCACGGACCCTCTGACAGTGCGGCGCTCCCTCAGCACGGACCCTCTGACAGTGCGGCGCTCCCTCAGCACGGACCCTCTGACAGTGCGGCGCTCCCTCAGCACGGACCCTCCCCACACGGTGCAGCGCTCCCTCAGTGCAGAACTTTGAACTCCTATGTGTAGGTTTATTGAGTTGTGTAGTGTCTGTTCTACTGCAGATCTGGAGGCTTCGACAGCTCGTAATCGTCTGGATGCAGTTCTACAGTGTCTTGTTGAGAAGAGTGACCTTGAGAGGTATGTGTGTGGGTGCCTGTATGCCCCATAATTTTCAGGAGTGGAATAAATCGCCTGTATTGTAGACACACAGAGATTGAGGTGACTCGGCCATATAGAAACGCAGCAAAGTGTGGTTGCTCCCTCCATGTTCCTTTCTTCTGACCAAGAATTTTCCTTCAGTGATTGCAATTGAACTCTGAGCATCCTTTGCTGATTCAAAATTGTTTGCATTGGATGAGCGTGCGCGTCAGTGTCCGTGTCTGTGCGCGAGTTTGCGTCTGCGAGAGAGAATGTGTGTGTGTGTGTGTGTGTGTGTGTGTGGGGGAGAGTGTGTGTGTTTCTCTCAGTCCCACTGCTGGGTGTTGCTGCTACCTCTGGGTTTGTGAGCCAGTGCTGATGGCTGTAGAGTCAGTGGATTCTGAGTGGTTTTGTAACAAAGGGTCTCTGTGTTCTTTCAGAGAGCAGGCTGGGGACGAGTTGGTGAAACCAGTGTTGACTGACCTGCAGAGCAAGTGAGTTCCTCTGCTGTCTCATCCTGGGTGGAGTCTGGTGTTGCATCCCTGGTGTTTTGCTCTCCTTCAATCTCTCTGTTTCAGTCAGTCCACAGGCAGCCGCTGGGTCACGTTCCATTCCCAATACTGTCTCTAACTATCTTTCTCCTGCCTCCTTCCATCCCTAAAACGGGCAGAATATCGTAGACTGGAAATCTGAAACCCTGCGGTATTCATTCCAGCGTTCTAATTCAGCACAGGAATCAGCCACTTGGCCCTCCAGCTTGCTACCCCATTCAATAAGATCATGTCTGATCTGATTCTCACCTTCCCACCAACCCCCGATGACCTTTGCCTCCCCAGTAACCTTTCGCTCGTTGCTAATGGAGAATCTATTTGTCTGTGCCTTATAGATATTCACAGACTCTGCTCCCACCGCCTTCGGAGGCAGTGTGTTCTGGAAACTACCTCCCCACCGCCCCCCGCAGCAACCGAGAGAAAACGTTCCTCCCCATCTCCATCTGAAATAGACCACCCTTATTTTTAAACAGTGATCCTGCCCCAGGTTATAGAGTCATAGAGGTTTACAGCATGGAAACAGGCCCTTCATCCCAACTTGTCTATGCCGCCCTTTTTTTAAAAAAATTCCCTAAGCTAATCCCAATTGCCCACATCCCCCTATACCTATGATACCCATGTAACTGTCTAAATGCTTTTTAAAAGACAAAATTGTACCCGCCTCTACTACTGCCTCTGGCAGCTTGTTCCAGACACTCACCACCCTCTGTGTGAAAAAAATTGCCACTCTGGACCCTTTTGTGTCTCTCCCCTCTCACCTTAAACCTATGCCCTCTAGTTTTAAACTCCCCTGCCTTTGGGAAAAGATATTGACTATCTAGCTGATCTGTGCCCCTCATTATTTTATAGACCTCTATAAGATCACCCCTCAGCCTCCTACGCTCCAGAGAGAAAAGTCCCAGTCTATCCAGCCTCCTTTATAAGTCGCAGTAGATCCTAGTAAATGTTTTCTGTACTCTGTCTAGTTTAATAATATCATTTTTACAATAGGGTGACCAGAACTGTACACAGTATTCCAAGTGAGGGGATTAAGGGTTATGGGGAGAGGGCAGGAAAGTGGAACTGAGCAGCGACAGATCAGCCATGATCTTATTGAATGGCGGGGCAGGCTCGAAGGGCTGGATGGCCTACTCCTGCTCCTATTTCTTATGTTCTTACCAATGTCTTGTACGACTTCAACAAGACGTCCCAAGTCCAGTATTCAATGTTCTGACAGATGAAAC
The DNA here is from genome assembly GCF_965287045.1 of Carcharhinus amblyrhynchos. Classification (NCBI taxonomy): domain Eukaryota; kingdom Metazoa; phylum Chordata; class Chondrichthyes; order Carcharhiniformes; family Carcharhinidae; genus Carcharhinus; species Carcharhinus amblyrhynchos. Next base: position 13,919 of record NW_027649990.1, read on the forward strand.
CAAGCATGCCGAATGCCGCCTTCATCATTCTGTCCACCTGTGACTCTACTTCCAAGGAGCTACGAAACTGTACCCCTAGATCTCTTTGTTCTGTAACTCTCCCCAGTGCCCTACCATTAACTGAGTAAGTCCTGCCCTGGTTCAATCTACCTCCGTCCCTCCAGGCTCTATCTCTGTCTCTCCTTTTCCCTCCAGATCCCTATCTCTGGATTGTAGGTTCTAGATTCTTCCACAAGAGGAAACATCCTCCCCACATCCACCCTGTCAGTAATCCCCTCAGGATCTGAAAGCTTTCCACCGAGTCGCCTCGTGCTCTTCCAAACTCCCAGACCTCTCCCCCTCCCCCGGTCCTGGTATACTCTAAGTGGTACTGAACCTGGTACTGTCCCCACCTTGTCCAGTACTGCTGCCAGTGCCCCGTGAAGCAGAACCCACTGTGTCCACACCCATCTTGGAGCCAGCATTGTATCTCTCTCACCTTCATCACCCTCAGGTTGTGGAGAGAGTGTGGGTAAAGTGGGAGACAAGTAGATTGGGGAGGGACAGAGACAGGGCCTGGATGGAGGGAAAGGGAGAGAGAGACAGAGAGAGTCCTGGACGGAGGGAGGGAGGGACTTTGATTCTCGGATTCAGTCTATGTAACAGTATTAATGCTACCACTCATTGCTGGGACAAAGTGGATGGGCTGAGTGGCTGCAGGAATGTTGAGTGATAGCTCTGATGAATTTCTCGCTTTGTTTTACAGAGATTCCTCTCCAGCCTCAGCAGGCAAGAGGTGAGAATTATAATGGGGGCTCCCCTTCCTCCCTCTCCCTTCCCTCCCCCCCCCCTCCCTCTCCCTTCCCTCCCCCCCCCCCCCCTTCCTCCCCCCTCCCTCCCCCCTCTGTGTCCATGTCACCAGCTGTTTTTTCTGTTCCAGACCCTCGACCAGGTTCCCACATCAGCGCCGGAAGAAAAGGAAGGAGGCCGAGGATGGCGGATGTGAGGGAGGTCACCAAAGACCCAGTGAGCTTTAAACTGAGGCCAACACCCAGACACGGGTGCAATGGACTGTAATGGGGCGGGGCTGTAATATTTTAACGTAAGATGTAATGCAGATGGCGGTAAGATATTATAGTGAGGTATTGCAAATGGGCTGTAATGGAGAGAGACTTTAATAAGGGGGTTGTTGGTCTGTAATGGAGAGGGACTTTACTGAGGGAATGTATGGATTGTAATGGAGAGGGAATGTAATGAGGGTGTGTTAGGCTATAATTAGGGATTATAGTGGTGAGTCGCTATAATAAGGGGTTGGACTGTGATGAACAGGGTTTGTGATTAGGGAACAGGGTTTGTAATGTGACTAAAACATTGATGAAGGAAGAGCGGTGGATGTGGTTTATATGGACTTCAGCAAGGCATTTGATAAGGTCCCCCATGCAAGGCTTATTGAGAAAGTGAGCAGGCATGGGATCCAAGGGGACATTGCTTTGTGGATCCAGAACTGGCTTGCCCGCAGAAGGCGAAGAGTGGTTATAGATGGGCCATATTCTGCATGGAGGTCGGTCACCAGTGGAGTGCCCCAGGGATCTGTTCTGGGACACTTACTCTTCGTGATTTTTATAAATGACCTGGATGAGGAAGTGGAGGGATGGGCTGGTAAGTTTGCTGATGACACAAAGGTTGGAGGTGTTGTGGATAGTGTGGAGGGATGTCAGAAGTTGCAGCGAGACATAGATAGGATGCAAGACTGGGCGGAGAAGTGGCAGATGGAGTTCAACCCAGATAAGTGTGAAGTGGTTCAGTTTGACAGGTCAAATAGGGTGGCAGAATATAACATTAATGGTAGGACTCTTGGCATTGTGGAAGATCAGAGGATCTTGGGGTCCAGGTCCATAGGACTCTTAAATCAGCCTTGCAGGTGGAGGATGCGGTCAAGAAGGCGTATGGTGTACTGGCCTTCATCAATTGAGGAATTGAGTTTAGGAGTCGGGAGATAACGCTGCAACTTTATAAGACCCTAGTCAGGCCCCACTTGGAGTACTGTGCACAGTTCTGGTCGCCTCACTACAGGAAGGATGTGGAAACTATTGAGAGGGTGCAGAGGAGATTTACAAGGATGTTGCCTGGATTGGGTGGCATGCCTTATGAGGATAGGTCGAGAGAGCTAGGTATTTTCTCTCTGGAGAGACAAAGGATGAGAGGTGACCTGATAGAGGTTTATAAGATGTTGAGAGGTATAGATAGGGTGGATTCTCAGAGGCTATTTCCCAGGGCTGAAATGGTCACTACGAGAGGACACAGGTTTAAGGTGCTGGGGAGCAGGTACAGAGGAGATGTTAGGGGTCAGTTTTTCACTGAGGGTGGTGAGTGAGGGGAATTGGCTGCTGTCGGTGGTGGTGGAGGCGAACTCGCTGGGGTCTTTAAAGAGACTTCTGGATGAGTACATGGGATTTAATGGGATTGAGGGTTATAGATAGGCCTAGTAGGTATGGATATGATTGGTGCAACTTGTGGACCGAAGGGCCTGTTTGTGCTGTAGTGTTCTATGTAATGCAGAGGGATTGTATCAAGGGGATGTATTGGGCTATAATGGAAGGAGGCTGCAAACAAAGGTGTATGTTGGCTGAAATGGAGAGGGGCAGTAATGGAGAGGGACTGTAATGAGGGAGTGTAATGGGTTTTAATGGGGAGAGACTGCAATGAGGGGCTGTGTTGGCCGGTAATGGAGAAGGACTCTGAGAGAATGTGTTGGATTGTAATAGAGAAGGCCAGTAATGAGATGGTGTTCGCAGTAATAGAGTAGAAACATAATGAATGATGTGTTTGGCTGTAATGAGGGGGCATGCTGAGCTGTAACAGAGCGGGCTGTAATGGAAAGGAACTGCATTAAGGGGATGTATTGGGTGTAATGGAGGGGGATGATGGTGACACAGTGGTTGACACTGCTGCCTCACAGCACCAGGGACCTGGGTTTGATTCCCGGCTTGGGTCACTGTCTGTGTGGACACATTCTCTTCGTGTCTGCGTGGGTTTCCTCCAGGGGCTCCAGTTTCCTCCCACTGTCCGAAAGCCATGCAGGTTAGGTGGATTGGCCATGTTAAATTGCCCCTTAGTGTCAGGGGGAGTAGCTACGGTAAATACATGGGGTTATGGGGATAGTGCCTGGGTGGGATTGTGGTCGGTGCAGACTCTGTGGGCTGAACGGCCTCCTTCTGCATTGTAGGGATTCTATGATGGTGCGTTGGGTTGTAATGCAAATGCACTGTAATGAGGGGTGTGTTGGTCTGTAATGGAGAGGGGATGCAATGAGGGGGTGCATTAGGGTGTAATTGAGAGGAATTGTAATGAAGATTTTGGCAGGCTTTTATGGAGGACGATAATGTGTTGGGTTGCAATGCAAATAGACTGTAATGAGGTGTCTAATGAGGGACTGAGGGGTGTGTGTATTGCGCTGTAGTAAGGGAGAACTGTAATGAGGTGGTGTGTTAGGCTAATGGAGAGGGACTGTAATGACTGTGTTAGATGGGATGTGTTGAACTGTAATGGAGAAGAATGGCAATGGGGAGGTGCGGGGCTGTAATGAGGGGTCTATTGCACTATATTGAGGGTGTTTGAACAATAATGAAGAAGGTATTTAAGGGGTGTATTGAGGGGTTGTGGCTACCCAGGAGGGGTGATTGTGATGATGATTTTGTGCTCCCCAGATGCCTACACGATGAAATTGTTTGACCGCAGTGTGGACCTGGCTCAGTTCAATGAGAATACCCCCCTGTACCCAATCTGCCGTGCCTGGATGAGGAACAAACCCAGCCTCCGGGAGGGGGCACTTACCCCAAGCCCCCAACCACCTGCTGCTGCACTGGAGGATGAGGAGGTGGGATTGGGATGGGGGAAGGAGGCGGATTTGGGATGAGGCATCAGAGTGGGGGTGAGGGGGGAGTGTGTGTGAGCTTAGATCCTGCCTATGATGGGGAAGTTGCTGGATGATGGGGGGACTGTGGGGGCAGGGGACTGGGATGGTGGTGGTGGTATGGGGAACTGGTTGGGTGGGGCTGTGGGTGGTGGGTCTTGGTGTGGAGTTGATTCCCTCTTTGCTGGGGGGCGGCATGCGCGCAGTGGGGTGACTGTAGGCGGTGGGAGGGGCGATAGATGTGTGAGCTTGGGGGAGTGTGGGTAGGGTGGGCAATTGGGGGAGCTGGATGTTGGGGGGGTTGTGGGTACTGGGTGTTGCTGCGTGGAGTGGGGGAGGTGGGGAATAGGGGAATGGGTGGGGTGTGGGGAGTGTAAGGTTGGAGGGCTGCGGGCAGGATAGGAGGGGGAGTGTGTGAGGTTGAAGGAGGCTGCAGATGGGGTGGTGCAGGTGGGGGGGTGCGGTTGGGTGGTGCATGGTGTGGGATCAATTTTCTGTGTGTGCAAGGTGAGGTGGGATTTGATATGATTCCGTTTCTCACAGGTTGCTGATCTGATGAATGGGAAATGTCAGGATGTTTACAAACTTCCAGAGCCTGTTCCCTGCTCTCTAAATAACCAGGACGAGCCAGGCAGGCTGCGTATCCCATCCCCACTCCCTTCCACTGAGAAACCTCTCGACCTCAACATGGTAAACACACGGGGATGGGATGGGACGGGGGGTGTCTGCGACTCGCCCACACGGTGACGGGACGGGGGGTCTGCGACTCGCCCACACGGTGACGGGACGGGGGGTCTGCGACTCGCCCACACGGTGACGGGACGGGGGGTCTGCGACTCGCCCACACGGTGACGGGACGGGGGGTCTGCGACTCGCCCACACGGTGACGGGACGGGGGGTCTGCGACTCGCCCACACGGTGACGGGACGGGGGGTCTGCGACTCGCCCACACGGTGACGGGACGGGGGGTCTGCGACTCGCCCACACGGTGACGGGACGGGGGGTCTGCGACTCGCCCACACGGTGACGGGACGGGGGGTCTGCGACTCGCCCACACGGTGACGGGACGGGGGGTCTGCGACTCGCCCACACGGTGACGGGACGGGGGGTCTGCGACTCGCCCACACGGTGACGGGACGGGGGGTCTGCGACTCGCCCACACGGTGACGGGACGGGGGGTCTGCGACTCGCCCACACGGTGACGGGACGGGGGGTCTGCGACTCGCCCACACGGTGACGGGACGGGGGTCTGTAAAGGCAAAGTACACTCTTGGGGATGATGTTTTCCTGTCAGTGAGGTTGATTTAGCCTGCATTCACTTATAGAGCCGCAGCAATGCCCCTGGAGTACCCACCTTGCTCTACAATCACATGGAACGCTGGAAGAAGATTCGACACAGGTGAGATTGAAGATTCCAGACTGCGAATTCTGACACCAGAGACTCGCACCACTGCCCGCGTTCCCCCAGTCCCAAACCCCTTCCCATTCCCTTCCACTGTACACAATCCCAATGGACCAGAACCCCTTCCTGTTCACTCCCACTGTACACAATCCCAATGGATCCAAATCCCTTCCTGTTCACTCCCACTGTACACAGTCCAATCCCAAATCCCTTTCCGTTCACTCCCACTGTACACAATCCCAATCCCAAACCCCTTCCTGTTCACTCCCACTGTACATAATCCCAATGGATCCAAACCCCTTCCCGTTCACTCCCACTGTACAGAATCCTAATCCCTTCCTGTTCACTCCTAGTGTACACAATCCCAATGGACCCAAACCCTTCCCGTTTACTCCCATTGTACACAATCCCAAACCCCTTCCCATTCACTCCCACTGTACACAATCCCAATCTCCTTCCCTCCCACTGTGTACAAGGGAATATATTCCTTTCTTCTTGTGGGAGGTTTTGCTTGTTTGACAGGCCTGGTTATGTGCTGCAGCTTTACTGGTTTAAGTTCCCATTGCTGAGCTGCTGTCTGGTTTTATCTTCCAGGTGGAAGGAATCTTCCCACAGGAACCAGCACCGATACACAGAGAGCATGAAGATCCTGAAGGAGATGTTTGAGCGGCAGTGAGGATTCTCCCTGCTCCAGATTAGGGCACACTGCTGTCTGCCCTTACACAGAGATCCCCGGCTGGCATCCTGACCCTTACCCAGCCCTGTACACACACACACGGGTATACTGAGGCAGGTGTGTTATAGCTTTCCAAGGCCCCACCCCCTCCCACCCCACATCCTCACAGTGGCATGTCCAGGGAGCAAATTACTGGGCTGCCTCTGATTGGGGAGTGCCTGTTGGCACTGCTGGTCGTTTTCAGATCCATGGATTAGCCCTGTGTGCCTCTGTACTGCAGTTCCAGCTTCCTGCCTGCTGTTCTGGCCATACAGGGGTAGGTATACAGTCCCTGCAGTGTTGGGGGCTCAGACTTCGAGAGAACGAGGTTCAGTCAGTTGAGCATTGGAATCATCCACCCAAGACCCTGTGGAAGCCACATGTTGTCTTGGTGTGTGTTCTGTTGGTGTCTGGATGTACTTGACTGTGGGAAATATGAATATGTCCATGTATCAGTGTCTCTGCATGATCATCTGTGTCCATGTATCACTGCAGCTGTGCCTGTGTGTGTGTGTGTGAGATTGAATATTTATCCCCATAGGTCAGTGTGTGTGTTTGGCTGTGTCTGCAGTAACTGTCTGTCCATATCCTCCCCTCTCCAATTGGCTACACCTGTGTCCCTGGCTGGCTGTGCTGAAGTGTTCCTATTTTGTCCAGTTTCCCACTGTGTGTGTGTGTGTGCCACTTTACGTGGTCAGATAGCATGGGTCTGTACCTCCCATTCGCTGGGGATCTGATTGGCCTCAATCTCAAATCCCAGAATGGATTCCATGTCTTGCCAGTGTGAGCTCACTTGATACTAGGAATAACTCACCACAGAAAGATTCCTGCCCTCCGGAAAAACGGTACTTCTCCCAATGATTTATATCTTTGGGCCCAAAATGGTTCGTGTGTCAGATGTTTGAGTGTGAGACACAGAATTGTTGTTTCAGGAAATAAACCTCTCTTTCACTGGGCCATGAGCATGGTGTGGATTTCTTCATAACCAGCTAAATGGCACGGATACAATCAACATTTCTACCCCCTAACTCAACCAGCGTTCCTGATCACTGTCCAGTGATCCCTGGGTTAGAGGAGGTGGTGGTGGGGGAGAGAATCAGCCAGGGTTCCTGCTCCTGATCACTGTCGTAAGAACAGGAGTAGGCCAATCTAGCCCTTCGAGCCTGCCCCACCATTCAATAAGATCTGAAAATCAGTTTCACTTTCCCACTTTCTCCTCATAACCCTTAATTCCCTTATCTATCAGAAATCTATCTACCCGTGACTTAAATATATTCAACATGGGCAAAGAATTCCAGAGATTCACCACCCTTTGAGTGAAGAAGTTCCTCCTCAATGCTGTTCTAAACTGCCCCCCCCCAACCCACCTTATTTTGAGGCTGTGCCCTCTAGTCCTTTCTAAGTGGGAAGAATCTCTCTACCTCTACCCTATCTAACCCCTCCATTATCTTTTAAGTCTCTCTAAGATCCCCCCTCAGCCTTCTAAACTCTAACGAGTACAGACCCAGTCTATTCAATCTCTCTTCATAGGCTAACCCCCTCATCTCCAGTATCAGCCTGGTGAACTTTCTCTGTACTCCCTCCAAGGCCAATATATCCTTTCACAAATGCGGGGACCAAAACTACACACAGTACTCCAGTTGCAGCCTCACCAGTGCCCTGTACAGTTGCAGCCAGACCTCCCTGCTTTTATATTCTATCCCCCTTGTTATAAAGGCCAACATTCCATTTGCCTTCTTGAGCACCTGCTGCACCTGCAGACTGGGTTTTTGCGATTTGTGCACAAGGACCCCCAGGGCCCTCTGCACCGTAGCATGCTGCAGCTTTTCACCTTTTAAATAATAATCCCTCCTACTATTAGTTCTACCAAAGTGGATAACCTCACATTTGCTAACATTATATGCCATCTGCCAGGTCCTCACCCACTCGCTCAGCCTATCCAGATCTCTCTGCAGACTTTCCACACCCTCCACGCAATTTGCTTTTCCACTCATCTTCGTGTCATCAGCAAATTTAGTTACCCTACACTCAGCCCCCTCCTCCAGATCATCTATGTAAATGGTAAACATTCACTCTAGCCAGTCTCCTCCTCTTTATACATTTGTAAAAACTTTTACTATCATTTTTTATATTTAGAGCTGGTTTAGCTTCATACTTTCCTTTATCGCTTTCTTAGTCATTCTTTGTTATTTTTTAAATCTTTCCCAATCTTCTAATTGCCCATTATTTTTAGCCGCTCTGAACGCATCAGCTTTTAATTTAATACTCTCCTTTATTTCCTTTGATAACTACGGCTAGTTATCTCTTCTCTTACAGTCCTTCTTTACCATCGGAATATATTTCTGCTGAGTACCAAAAAAGACCTCCTTAAAAATCCTCCACTGTTCCTCAGCCGTCCTATCAACCAATCTGCGCCCCCAATCTACATTCGCCAATTCCGTTCTCATCCTATCATACTCCCCTCTGTTCAAACAGAGGACACAGGTTCGGGACCCTACTTTCTCATCTTCCATCTGCATCAGAAATTCAACCATGCAATGATCACTCGTCCCAAGAGGATCCCTCACAAGATCCCTAATTCTACCTGCCTCGTTACACAGTACCAGATCTAAGATAGCTTGCTCCCTCGTAGGTTCTGTTACATACTGTTGAAGGAAACTATCCTGACAGCATTCCAAGAACTCTTCCTCAAGCCCACCGCATCTGACTTGAGTCAACCAATCAATATGCAGATTAAAATCCCCCATAATTATCACCGTTCCGTTTCTGTATGTATCAATTATTTGCTGTCCAGTGATCCCTGGGTTATAGAGAGAGGAAATCAGTTAATTTCAATCCCCACTGGTACTGTATCCCTGTATTATACAGTGACAGACCCATCCCCACCAGTACTGATGTCCTGTGATATGCCCCTGAGGCAGCAGTGCTAACCACTGTGCCACCATGCCCCTGGGAACTGAACCCAGGTCCCTGGCACTATGCAGCAGCAGTGCAAACCACTGTGCCACTGGGAATCAAACCCAGGTCCGTGGCACTGAGGCAGCTATGCTAACCACTGGGCCCCTGAGAATCAAACCTGGGTCCCTGGCACTGAGAGACAGCAGCACTAACTACTGTGCCCCCAGGAATCAAACCTGGGTCTTTGGTGCTGTGAGGCAGCCATGGTAACCACCGTGTCCCTGGGAATCGAACCCAGATCCCTGGCACTGAGGCAACAGTACTAACCCCTGTGCCACCATGCCCCTGGAAATCGAACCTGGGTCCCTGGCACTGTGAGGCAGCAGCACTAACCACTGTGCCACCCTGTACACGTTCAGTAACATAGTGCAGTGTTGTTGTTGAACATGGGTTGGAGTTGTGGAAGAGCTGCAAACTCCCCATTGTGATTGGGACTGAGTGACAGCTGATTGGAGTCTCCTACGCCAATGTATCCAGGCTGGAAACACTCAACACAGTTCTATTCATATATAGTAAGGTCAGATTCAGACACACACACACCTGCAGTTTCTCTCACAACCATCCAAAAAGCACACAGATACCCACCCATCTCACCCACGCAGTCTCTCTCACACACCAACAGTCACAGACAGCCCCACAATCTCTCTCACCCACAGAGACAGTCCCACACACCCACAGTCTCTCAGCCACAGAAACAGCCCCACACAGACCCAGAGTCTCTCACACCCAGAGACAGCCCCACACACAGCCACACCCAGGCACATGCCTGGCTCCTTTATCAGCACAAATGAGATTTTACAATCACTGGCATTTTTATATATTTTTAAAACAAAGTGTTAGGAAAAAAAAAAAGACATTTTAAAAGACAAATCTAAAATCCTGTACACGTTTACCCTCCCACCTTTTCAGACATTTCCCAGTGATACCTCGAGACAGTCTTTGGTACAATAAATTAAAAAAAAGACAAAAGCTAATTGTCACTATGCTCTGAAACTAATGCTTTTCCATATCCCCTTTTTGTAAAAAGTCCTCCTGCCCCAGAGTCTCTGTGGGAGCTGTACCCCCCCCCCCCAACACCGTGTGGGGAACTCAGAGTAGGGGCAATAGGCTGCCTTTAATACTGAACACTAGCACTGTGTTTCCATGTTCCCCACATCAGCCCACACCTCGAGCAGGACGGGGCAATAGATAGAGGCACAGAAGTCTCCAGAAGCTGTGGAAACAGAGATGGGCTGCAGCCAGGAGCTCCACAATTCCATACACACACGCGCACACACACAAAAAACCAACTCGAATGAAATAAAGAGAAGTCACTGTAGTGTTAGATTAGGATTGTTGCAGGAATGCAGGAGAGCTGAGGGGAGGATTGGCAAAGAGAGAAAGGATCAACAGGAAAGAAAGATGGAGTGAAAGCGAGGGAGTGAACTAGAGATGTGTGTACTCTGACCAATCCAGCAGAAAACCTTTTACTGATCAGCCAGGAAGAAAAAGGAGAGACAGAGGCTGTGACAAACTCCAGAAGCACTGTCCTGTGTCTTTGCACCAGTGTTTGGAAACAGTAAAGATAGCCATAAAATCAGGAGAGGAAAAGCAGAGAGGGGGAAAGTAACTGAGGTGAGAGACAGCATGAGAGAGATCGAAAGTGAGAGATCCAGATTGAGAGAATCAGAGAGAGAGTGCGAACGAGCCAGACTGAGAGAGAACTCACCAGAGTGAGAAGAGTGAGTGGGCGAGCGAGCCAGATTGAGAGAGCACCAGGGTGAGGGAGAGTCTGACAGCGAGCAAGTCAGAGCGAGAGAGAACAGAGTGAGTAAGAGTGAGTTAGATTGAAAGTGCCAGAGTGAGGAAAGAGCAAGTGCGAGAGAGTTAGTTTGAGAGAGCACCAGAGTGAGGGAGAGTGAGTAAGTCAGATTGAGTGTGCCAGAGTGAGGGTGAGTGAATGAGAGCTGGAGTGAGCAAGTTTGAGTGACAGCGCTAGAGTAAGAGAGATTGAGTGCAAGAAAGAGAGAGAGAGACAGACTAACAGAGTGCCAGAGTCAGGGAAAGTGAGAAAGAGAGAGCAAGAGTTAGAAAAGAGGGCGGGAGAGCGAGAGACAGAGAGAAACCAATTCCTGGAGGGACAGGGATCAGAAACTCCACCATTTTCTCAGCAAAAAAAACCCAACAATGCCCTTGGGAGCTCTGGCACAGACTATTAAAAAAATGAGAGAAAACAAATGTACAGGGGAGCTCAGCTCAGATCAGCAAGTTGCAATGAAATAGTCACTGGCCCTTCACTCGAGCAGACCCTGCACCACCACCCCACTCCCCTCAACTCCACTCCCCACCCTGACCCATGCAGCACTTGATCAATGTTATGGCTTTATTTATTTCCATCTTTTATATAATATATAGAATTTGCTTTTATCTGTGTGAAGTTCTTATCAGGAAGTGGCTGCTGAGCTTTGCTGGGGACAGAAGGCCATCATGGCGGTGCTGTCTGCTTCACCTCTGGATCCCAGCTGCCTGGAGCCCCTGGAGCTCTCAGTCTCAGGGCAGGGGGGGCCAGGCGCCGGGTACAAACTGTGCACAGGCATGACGGTCCTAGTCCGAAGGTGCAAAGCCGAGGATCCTCGTGGTGTGGAGTCCGGACTCTGGGGGGAGAGGAGAAGGAAGGCGTGGGCAGAGGCAGCAGGCTCGGAGGCCAGTGGCGGGGAGGCCGACAGCAGCTGGCGATGGTGGTGATGATGGTACTGCTGTGGCACCCTGATGCTCCCATGGCGGTACAAGTGCTGCTCGTTACCTTGGAGGTGCGGCTGTGGAGCCCCAGTCATGGGGTGAGGAAGCAGCGGGGGGTACAGGTCGCTGCTGCTTCGGGTTGGTGCGTCTCCGCTGGTCCACAGGCGCAGCTGCTGCTGCTGCATTGAAGGCAATGGAACCTACAAACAATACAAAACAGCAACATCAGCAATGACAGAACAGTCAGCTTAACAGCCAGGCTCAACCAAAACCACCTGCAAACACCCTTTCCACATCTCATTCAATCCTGCTCTGTACATTGCTGGCGGGGGGGAGGTGGTGGTGGCAGCATCACACATCTCAATTCAGGCCAATAATGGTAGCTGGATTAAAATTCCCCAGCTTCTAGAGAGAGGGGAAATCAGCCAGGGTTCCTGCTCCGGTTCCTGATCACTGTCCAGTGATCCCTGGGTTAGAGAGAGAGAGAGAGAGAGAGAGGGGGGGGGGGGGGTGGGTGAAATCAGCTAGGGTTCCTGCTCCTGATCACTGTCCAGAGATCCTTGCTGGTGAGTGCTTCTGAATTGCTGGGCTGATGGAAGTGAGAATGGAAATTGTAGGATCGCTGGTCATAATCTTCCAGTCTTCTCTGACTCTGAGATGCCAGAGGACTGGAGAATTGCAAACATTATGCTCTTGTTAAAAATAAATTATAAAGATGATGCCAACAATTACAGAGCAGTCAGTTTCACATCAGTGGTGGGAAAACTCCCAGAAACAATTATTCAGGAATTAGGAATCACATTGAAAAATGTGCATGGATTGGAAAGAGCCAGCATGGATTTCTAGAGGAGAAATTATGTCTCACTAACTTGCTGGAGTTTTTTGTAGGAGCTGACAGGGAGAGGGGTATGAGGGTAATGCTGTGGATGCAGTGTACATAGACTTCCAAAAGGCATTCAATACAATGCCACACAACAGACTTTTGAGAAAAGTTGCAGCCCATGGAATATAAGGGACAGCAGCAACATGGACTGAAAATCAGTGAATAACAGGAAACAGAAAGTAAAGGCCAGTGGATATTTTTCAGGTTGGAGGAAGGTTCGTATTGGAGTTCCCCAGGGATCGGTATTTGGGCCCCTGCTTTTCTTGATACATATTAATGATTTCGCTCTTGCTGCGCAGGGCACAGTTTCAAAGTTTGTAGATAACACAAAACTTGGAAATATTGTAAACTGTGAGAAGGACTGTGTAGAACTTCCAAAGGATGGAGACAGGTTGGGGGAGTGGGTGGACAGGCGGTCAATTTATGAGGTGATATACTTTGGTAGCATGAACATGGAGAATGCAGAAGAGGTTGGGACTGTTCTTGGAGGCAGGAGGAGCTAAGAGGAGATTTGATAGAGATATTCAAAATCAAGAGGGGTCTGCACAGAGTAGGCAGGGAGAAACCGTCTCACTTGTAAAAGGATCGAGAACGAGAGGGCACAGATTTAAAGTGATTTGCAAAAGAAGTAAATGTGATGTGAGGGGAAACTTTTTCACACAATGTTCTGCCTGGAAGCAGGTTCAGTTGAGACATTCAGGATGATTATTTGAATAGAGACAATGTGCAGGGGGACAGGGAAAAGGCAAGAGAATGACACTGAGTGATGATGTTCATTTGGAGAGCCCGTGCAGACAAGATGGGCCAAATGGCCTCCTTCTGCCCCATATCAATTCAGTGATTCTAAGTTTAATACCTCCTACAGCTGAATGAGAAGGGATGGCTGTTCAGCCCCTCGAGCCTGCTACACAGGAACAGGAGGAGGCCATTCAGCCCCTTGAACTTGTTACTTCATTCTATCAAATTATGACTGATCCACACCTTAACTTCCATCAACCTGCCTTGGCTCTATAACCTTTAATGTTTCACTATCAACATCCTGGGGGTTACCACTGACCAGAAACTGAACTGGATTCAGCCACAAGGGCAAGTCAGAGGCAGAGAGTAACTCACCTCCTGACTCCCCAAAGCCTGTCCACCACCTACAAGGCACAAGTGAATGTGATGGAATACTCCCCACTTGCCTGGATGGGTGCGGCTCCAACAACACACGAGAAGCTCAACACCATCCAGGACAAAGCAGCCCCGCTCAGTCGACACGCTAATCACAAACACTCACTCCCTCCACCCCCGATGCACAGTGACAGCCGTGTGTACCATCTACAAGATGCACTGCAGCAACTCACCAAGGCTCCTTAGGCAGCACCTTCCAAACCCACCACCTCTACCATCTAGAAGGACAAGGGCAGCAGATACCTGGGAACACTCCCAACCTGGAGGTTCCCCTCCGAGTCACTCACCATCCCGACTTGGAAATATATCGGCCATTCCTTCACAGTCGCTGGGATCAAAATCCTGGAACTCCCTCCCTAACAGCACTGTGGGTGTACCTACACCACATGGGTACTGCAGCGGGTTCAAGATGGTGGCTCACCTATCCCCTTCTCAAGGGGTAATTAGGTATGCCGGGTAAATGCTTAGCCCAGCCAGCGATGCACACATCCTGTAAATTTACTCTACAAAAAGCTCTCCATCTCAATGTGAAAGTTTCTAAATGATCCTTCCCAGCCTCGAGGAGTTAGGAGGGAGCGTGTTCTGGACTTTTGCTGCCCTCTGTGAGGAATTGCATCCGGAAATCTCCCCCCTGAACAGCCTGGCTCCATTTGAAGAACCTGCCCTTCCCCATCACCAGAGGAAATAGTTTCTCTCCATTGACCCAATCAAGTCCTGTATTGAGCTGCTGTGGAGAATGAGGAGTTTGGTGAGGCTGGGGACAGGGCAGCTGGGATAGCCCACAGGGCAGTGCTGTGACTTGAAAGCTACAGACATTGATAGAGGGGCCCTGTGCTGTCAGAGAAATGTCCTGGTGATCAGGCAGAGCACCGCCCCACACCCACATTCTGTCAAGAGTATGCAACTTCCAAACAGCATCATCGAACATAGAACATTACAGCGCAGTACAGGCCCTTCAGCTCTTTATGTTGCGCCAACCTGTGAAACCAATCTAAAGCCTATCTAACCTACACTATTCCAACATCGTCCATATTATCCAATGACCATTTAAATGGATGAGATTCCAGCCCTGCTCAGTGAAGCTGCAGGAATCCCGCTCCCACCTACTGGAAATGGCGGAGGAAAGCAGGAAACTCCACAATGACAGCACGGCCTTCTTCAGAGTCCACACACCATCCCCTGACTCTTCTCTCATTTAGTGGCCCTGCGTCCTTTTCCAAAGGTGGATTTTTCAGCTGTAGGAGGTTGGAGTAAAGAGGGAGTGCGAAGGAGTGATGGACTCTTGACAACCCTTACAAAGACACAGCGATGAAACCAACTTCATGCAAGGGAACAACACAGCCCCAGGAAGCTAGGCAACACAGTGGGCACAGCAGCACACTGGCACAGCAGATCACAGCATTAGCCATTAGCTGGAGCCCATGTATGGGGAGAATAAGACACGGACATGCGCACACGGGCACTCGCGCACTGATATACACAAGCACAAACACAGATATACACATACACACAAACATAGAAATACACACACACACATACATCACAATCACTACCTTTACAAATAAGATAAAAGATTGGCAATCACTGAAAAACGTGACATGTAGCCTGCACTCTGCACAACATTTTTGCTCTTCAAAATCAACTAAAGAATACAACCAAGATCTCCGAAATGAAGCAAAGAAAACAACACAAGAGTTACTTCTGAAGACAGTGAGTGTGCTGGGAGGAAGGAAGGGCCGGATCTTCCTGAAGAAAAGAACTCCATGTCAGTCTGGGAGCAGGCTTCTCCTCCATTGCCGAGAATGGGATCCAGGAAACAGGCAGGTTGTGTCTTCACCATGTCGGACAGACTGTGCTGCGTTCAGACCAGGAGCTTTTTGACTATCATTGGCTCGTGAACCTCCCAATTCCCCAACATGCACTGATCAAAGGCTAGGTCACTGAATGGAGAGGTTCGGAGACCCCGTACCTGTGGACTGTGCATTTCATAGTCCGTGTGAACCTCGGTGCTGTTGAAGTATCGGTTGGTGTAACGCTGATTCCGGGTCTCACTCGAAGAGCCGCTGGAGCCACCTGGGAGTAGGAACGGTCAACGGTTAGAAGTGGAGACCCCAGGAGCAGGGACTCAATTGGGTGAAGGGGTAATGGTGAAAGAGTGAGAGAGAGAGAGAGAGACACAATCAAACAGAAAGATAGAAAGCACATAGAGACACTGCAGGTACAAAGCACAAGCAGCTGACAACAGCAGCATGGAAAAGCAGTAAGACATTCAGTTACACAGGCCACGGAACGGGACGGGACCAACATTGCCAACTAAAACCATTATCAATCCCCCAACTCCAATTGGAAATCGAACAAATTCAAAGCAGCAGCAAATATCAAACCCGTCTAGAAGCACAGAGTGACAAATAACCCATTAGAACACACAGCTTCCAGTACTGTAGCCCAGTGTTATACAGCAACAGACCCATCCCCACCAGTACTGTACCCCAGTGTTACACAGCGACTGACCCGTACCCACCAGTACTGTACCCCAGTGGTACACAGCGACAGACCCATCCCCACCAGTACTGTACCCCAGTGGTATACAGCGACAGACCCATCCCCACCAGTACTGTACCCCAGTGTTACACAGCGACTGACCCGTACCCACCAGTACTGTACCCCAGTGGTACACAGCGACAGACCCATCCCCACCAGTACTGTACCCGTGTTACACAGTGACAGACCCATCACCACCAGTACTGTACCACAGTGTTATACAGTGACAGACCCGTCCCCAACAGTACAGTACCCCAGTGTTACACAGCGACAGACCCGTCCCCACCAATACTCTACCCCAGTGTTATACAGTGACAGACCTGTCCCCACCAGTACTGTACCCCAGTGTTACACAGTGACAGACCCGCCCCCACCAATACTCTACCCCAGTGTTATACAGTGACAGATCCGTCCCCACCAGTACTGTACCCCAGTGTCACACAGCGACAGACCCATCCCCCTGTACCCCAGTGTTATACAGTGACAGACTCGTCCTCACCACTACTGTACCCCAGTGTTATACTGCAACAGACCCGTCCCCACCTGTACTGTACCCCAGTGTTATACAGTGATAGACCCTATCCCACTAGTACTGTACCCCAGTGTTGTACAGTGACAGACCCATCCCAACTTGTACCGTACCCTGACGTTATACAACGACAGACCTATAACCACAAGCACTGTACCAAAGTGTTATACAGCGACAGACCCGTCCCCACCAGTACTGTACCAAAGTGTTATACAGCGACAGACCCATTCCCACCATTACTGTACCCCAGTGTTACACAGTGACAGACCCGTCCCCACCAGTACTGTACCCCAGTGTTATACAGCGACAGACCCGTCCCCACCAGTACTGTACCCCAGTGTTATACAGCGACAGACCCGCCCCCACCAGTACTGTACCCCAGTGTTATACAGTGACAGACCCGCCCCCACCAGTACTGTACCCCAGTGTTACACAGCGACAGACCTGTCCCCACCAGTACTGTACCCCAGTGTTACACAGCGACAGACCCGCCCCCACCAGTACTGTACCCCAGTGTTACACAGCGACAGACCCGCCCCCACCAGTACTGTACCCCAGTGTTATACAGCGACAGACCTGTCCCCACCAGTACTGTAGCCCAGTGTTACACAGCGACAGACCCGCCCCCACCAGTACTGTACCCCAGTGTTACACAGTGAGACCCGCCCCCACCAGTACTGTACCCCAGTGTTATACAGCGACAGACCCATCTCCACCAGCACTGCACCCAGTGTTATACAGTGACAGACCCGTCCCCACTAGTACTGTACCCCAGTGTTGTACAGTGACAGGCGCATCCCCACCAGTAGTGCTCCAGTGTTATACCGCAACAGACCCGTCCCACCAGCACTGTATTGAGTGTTCGACTGCCTTATTGAAGCTACAAATGAAGGTGAAAAGCCAAAGGAAAAAGTAGGGGATGATGATAAGCAGAAGTGTTTAGACAAATGGAATGATGGTGTTCACTGGTGAGGAAAGAGCAGAGTCCTGACAAGGCTGGATATGAACTCCAGGAGAAGGAGCTGGAGACAAGCTGCTATTCTTTCATCAGAGTTGTATCTGCTCACTAGTGGAGCAGAAGGATGGTTTTCTGGTGCTGCTTGTGCTTGTTCCAGTGTAGCACATCATTGGTTCCAAGAAACAACCAGGATGATCATGTACACCGTCAAATATCAGACGCATGTTACAGGGGAGCCCGCCACTCTGCTCCATGAGAAACACTGCAAGAGCATCACTCCTGGCTTCTTCTCACACATTCCGCAGCAGCAATCACTGGACAGTGATCAGGAGCAGGAACCCTGGCTGATTTCCCCTCTCTCTCTCTCTCTAACCCAGGGATCACTGGACAGTGATCAGGAACAGGAACCGTGGCTGATTTCCCCTCGCGCTCTCTAACTCAGGGATCACTGGACAGTGATCAGAAGCAGGAACCCTGGCTGATTTCCCCTCTCTCTCTCTAACCCAGGGATCACTGGACAGTGATCAGGAGCAGGAACCCTGGCTGATTTCCCCTCGCTCTCTCTAACCCAGGGATCACTGGACAGTGATCAGGAGCAGGAACCCTGGCTGATTTCCCCTCGCTCTCTCTAACCCAGGGATCACTGGACAGTGATCAGAAGCAGGAACCCTGGCTGATTTCCCCCCTCTCTCTCTCTCTAACCCAGGGATCACTGGACAGTGATCAGGAGCAGGAACCCTGGCTGATTTCCCCTCTCTCTCTCTAACCCAGGGATCACTGGACAGTGATCAGGAGCAGGAACCCTGGCTGTTTTCTTCTGAAGTCGACAGTGAATTTACAATCAGGTATAAGGTGACCATGAACTGTGGAAGATAGATCCCTGGGTTAAAGGGAGGGGAAATCAGCTCTGACAAAGGGTCATCCAGACTGGAAACATTGGCTCTATTCTCTCCACACAAATGCTGTCAGACCTGCTCAGTTTTTCTAGCTTTTTTTTTCAGGTTCTAGCAGCCACAGTATTCGATCTGTGGAAGTTGGATGGTTGATGGAGGGAGGGCAGTGGATCAGGGCAATGAGGGGGGTGGTTGAGAGAGGTAAGCCTGTACCTGAGCTGGACAGAGAGCTGGCAGTGCTAGCTGACTGGCTGTGTTCCACTGAAGGGCTGGTCGAGATGCTGTTACTTGTGTTTGTCCCTTCATCCAGTGTCTTCTTGAAGAAGTTGTGTTGAAGTGCATAGAAAGGGGTGATTCGTGTTTTTGGGTCATAGTCCAGCATCCTCAGAATCAAGTCCTTGAACTTCAAGTACTCAGCAGGTGTGTGGCCAGGTTCACCAGCCCGCCGCCCATTGGGACCCCCAGTCTCGACGCCAATGATGTTGTGGAGTTTGCGTGAGGCAGCTGCTTTGTATTCCTGAGAAGAGAGGAGGGAGTACGGTTACAATCCCAGCTGCTCCTGTTACTACTGTCACCCACCACTTACCAGTGGCACCAGACTCACTGCCCCCCTTAGCCATGTGCCACCCCCCCCTTGCCCCCCTCCCCCGACACCCCCTCCATCTTGCCCCGATCTGCCCCCTCGCCCCGACCTCCCCTTGCCCTCTCCCAATCCCGCCTTGCCTCTCCCCCCTCCTCCCTCTGCACTCTCCTCCACCCCCTCCCCCTGACCCTGATACAGGGAGCTACGGTGTGGAGTTGCGCCCTTTCTCCAGCCCACACACAGTGCATCGTGAAGACAGATACTCAGCCCAGCAAATCCACTTTCCGAACAATTCAGTGCCACCAGTACCCCACACACACCTTCTTCATGTCCTTCACTTTCTTGATGGCCCACAGTCCATCAGAGAGCTTCTCAAAGTACTTGCGGGCTTTGGGTGCTTGTTCCAGCATGTGACTGGGAGGAATGCCAACAACCTCCACTATCTTATTCATCTGATCCACCTAAAGAGGGAAAACAGAGAAGGAGAAGCATTAGGTAGCCACAGCACAGAGTTGGGGAGAGGCAATAGCTCCAACACTGTACCATAAGCAGGCAGGAGGACTGTAATCTTACCTCGTTTGACCCGCTGAAGAGAGGCTCTCCAGTGTGCATCTCCACCAGGATACAGCCCAGGGACCACATGTCAATGGCCAGGTCATAGGGCATGCCAAGCAGCACTTCGGGTGAGCGATAGAAACGGCTCTGGATGTACTGGTAGATCTGTGGGAAGAGAGAAACTCAGCTAAGCAGGCCGCACACTTTAACAACAGCTGCTTGGAGGAAGTCTGGAGCAACATCCAGTACAAAGTGGGCAGTCAGGCACGAGGTTGCGTGACCGTTCTGTTAGAATCACATGATAGAGAGGTCGCCAGTATAACAGGCTTCCTATGTTTATCAACCAGCACAGCAACTTCAAACAGTTATCCAAACGGGGGCAAATATAACAGCTCAACATCTCACAGGATACCAGCTCCCGACTACCTGTTATTCTATATATAAATCAATTCCAAAGCCCTTCATTAGATTCCAGTCTGTAACTCACTCCCGGGTATCTGTTATTCTTTATAGAAACCACCCCAAACCCCTCAATTAGATTCCAGTCTATAACTCTCTCCCGGGTATCTGTTATTCTATATATAAACCACCCCAAACCCCTCGATTAGATTCCAGTCTATGACTCACTCTCGGGTATCTGTGATTCTATATATAAACCACCCTGAACCCCTTGATTAGATTCCAGTCTGTAACTCTCTCCCGGGTGTCTGTTATTCTATATATAAACCATCCCGAAGCACCCTGCCTTGTCCGCACACACCCTCCTGCACGCACACACACCAGAAGGGCAATCTTACCCTTTGCCCAAGCTGGCAGGAGCTGCCAAAATCCACGATCTTGATGGCGCTTCGCTTGGGGTTACACAGTAGGATGTTCTCTGGCTTGAGGTCACAGTGGATGATGCTGAGTTCAGGGGTTGCCAGGAAGAGCAGGGCCGTACACATCTGCTGGGCAAACTTGCGGGTCAGGTTGAGGGAGACCCCACGGAAGTTGGTGTTCCGCAGCAGGTCATACAGGTTGTAGGAGAGCAGCTCAAAGACCAGGCATAGGTGGTTCCGGAACATGAAATGTCGCTTCAAGTGAACTGTGTTGAGAGGGGGAAAATGACAAACATTGAAACAGAGCCTTTATATGAATTTTTTTGTCATTAACTCTCTCCCTGTATCAGGTCGATGACTGATCCTCCTTTCCTTTCTCTTTCTCTCCATCTGCATTCGATTAGAATCCTTTCCAGCTCCCACTCTTTCCAGGCCTTACTCAAGGTCGTTGACTGGGTTTCTCTCTCCATAGCTGCTGTCTGAACTGCTGAGTTCATCCAGCATTTTCTGTTTTATTTACATGATGCTGAGTTCCATGCCTCAAACAGAATGACTTTACGAAGCAAGTCGGGAACGGAAAACATTCCTGAACCTGAATCCTGTTCCTACTGGAGAGAGGAGTGATCGCTTCACCGGGACAGGATCTCACCTCACAGCAGGTGGCCATTCTTAAAAGATATTCATTCTTATTGAAAAAAAAATTCTATTCATTC
Organism: Carcharhinus amblyrhynchos; assembly: GCF_965287045.1. Taxonomy (NCBI): domain Eukaryota; kingdom Metazoa; phylum Chordata; class Chondrichthyes; order Carcharhiniformes; family Carcharhinidae; genus Carcharhinus; species Carcharhinus amblyrhynchos. The sequence goes on from NW_027649990.1 coordinate 35,250, forward strand.
CTGGGACATGAGCGTCGCTGGCTGGCCAGCATTTATTGCCCACCCATAGTTACCCTTGGAGGGCAGTTGAGAGTTAACCACATTGCTGTGGCTCTGGAGTCACATGTAGACCAAACCGGGTAAGGACAGCAGATTTCCTTCCCTAAAGGGAAGGAGATGGTTTTTCCAACAATCAACAATGGTTTCATGGTCATCAGCAGATTTTTAATTCCAGAAATATTTTATTGAATTCAAATTCCACCATCTGACATGGCAGGATTCGAACCCGGTTCCCCAGAACATTAGCCAAGCTTCTGAATTAGCAATAATACCACTAGGCCATCACCTTTTGGGGCTATGGGTGTTGCTGTCAGGGCCAGCATTTAATGCACATCTCTGTGGTGTGTGCCTAATTCGCTGACATTTCAGAGGGCAGTTTAGAGCCAACCATATGAGAACTCTGGATGAAGACAGATTTCCTTCCCCAAAGGATGTTAGTGAACCAGTTGGGTTTTAATTACAATTCAATCATTTCAAAGTCATTATTAATGAGAGCAACAATTTATCCCAGAGGTTTGAAGGAATTAAATTTAAGTTCTCCCAGTTACTGTAGTGGGATATAAACTCATGTCACTGCGACAGCAGCCTACGCCTCTGGTTTTGGTCCAGTGACATTGCCCCTAATGTTGGTACCCACTGTTCCCTACCCTGCGTTGCTGGCTCCTCTTACCAATGTAATACTTCATCTCAGTGTCATGTTTGTTCATGAGCTCCAGAAGGCGCAGTTCAATCTGGGCTTGGTTCAGGAAGGCTTTCTTGTTCTTGATGATCTTAACTGCCACCCATTCCTGTTCGTGGTGATCGTAGGCCTTCACTACCTGGAGGAAGGACATACAGAGAGGGAGAGGAGAGTGAACAACATGGAGGGAGAGGGTTGCCTTCAGAAATGACAGTAAAGCAACAGGGAAGAGAGACAGCATCTGAGTTACACAGCCCAGCTGGTAACTGTGCAGTCTGAGACAGAGGGCTGGAGGAGGGTGCAGAAATGGAGATTTTCACAGTAACTTCATTGCAGTGTTAATGTAAGCCTACTTGTGACACTAATAAATAAACTGTAAAACTGCGTCAAGGTCATAAAGGGAATTTCCCAACCAGCACGAAGACTCAAGAAGGCGACTTGCCTGGACACCTCCACCCCGCCTCCCCACCCCCACCCACCTCCCCCCACCCCAGTCAGTGCTGTGGATTTTGTTTGAGGATTGGAATGGGTGTCACAGGGTTTCAGATCTCCTCAGGATCTGTGCACAGCAGCACCCAGCATCGGGATGGGGGGAATAATCAGACAAGGTGCTGAGAGGCAGAGCAAGATGAGTGGAGCTCACGACTGGTTTCAGGCATGTTTCACATTGTGGAGAAGTGAAGTGAAGTGGGAGAGACAGCCAACTCCCTCATAGTTCACCAAGGAGGCTGGCCTCTCGGCCCCATGTCCATTTGTCATCAGGAGCAAGAGCCCTGGCTAACTGCTCCCCATGTCCATTCCCCTCTTGGCAGTCAGATCCATTTTTCAGTACATTTGCTAACTGGGTCTGGACCTCCAAGTGCTTGCAATGCCTCGCCATGTTACCTGTCCAAATGAGCCCTTCCCAATCAGCGAGTCGATCTCGTAACGCTCCATCCACTTCTCCCCATTCTTCACAATGTAGTCATAGTTATCATCATCGTAACCGTCATTGTAAATCTTCCGCTCCTTCTTGTTGCTGGAATCTTCTGGAGGAACGTGTTGGGCCCGACGCTTCTTCTTGGCATAGTACACCTGTGGAGGTGGTTTCAGCCAGATGAGAAAGGAAGGGTTACACATAGTACAATGCATCGTACAGAAGTACCAACTGACAGTTGCCCTTCTCACTCCTTCAGCAGGCCACAACAAACCCTGACTTCAATCAGCAAAACGCTTATCTGGTGGAACTGTCACCACCTCCCACAACGTCAAAGCTGTTTCCAAGATGACCAATGGCTTCTAGCCCACAACCAACTGCCCTCGCTCCCCACCTGGCCCCCACTCCCCTCCCCTTGCTCCCCACCTGGCCCCCCCCTCCCCTCGCTCCCCACCTGGCCCCCGCTCCCGGGTGAGAGAGAATGCATCAGACGAAGAGGACACTGCACAAAACAGATAAGACTTGGCTGAGAGCATTGTTGATGTTCACACAGTTGGGGTAGGGGTGACTGGTAGCACTGCTACCCCAGTGAGTATAAGTATTTTCAGGTTGGGGTGACAGGGAAAACCAAGCAGCCCAAAGGGTAATGACAGTGGGAAGTTTGCGCAAGCAGCAATGGCTGGATTCCTCACCTCATTAATGTGCTTGTATGTCTTAATTAAATCCACGGAGAGTTTCCTCAGGGGCGCTGTCCCAGGTTCACGGAAGCTAAGTGGGATCCTCCTCTGTAGGATCGTCATGTCCGACAGCACCTGCACAGAGAAAGAAAGAGAGCAGTTAGGGAAACCCATGCACTGCCACGGCACCTCGGGGGGGGGGGGGGGGGGGTTGTGTGTGTGTGTGTGTGTGTGTGTGTGTGTGTGTGCGCGCGCGCGTGTGTCGGGGGGGGGGTGCTGGTTTGGCAGGGGAGACAATTGATTGGAGTTGGGGGTAATACAGGGAGAGCATGGTCAGAGGAGCGTTGCTCCTGACAGCAGATAGTGGGAACACACGATCTGCCACCTTCAACCAGCGCTTCATTCACTGAATTGGCCAACAAACAGTTCAAGGGCAATTGGGGAATAGGGTCCTGCGGTCGAAAAGCAGGTCAGCATTCACTAGCTGGGCTGCTGGCTGAAGAGGAAATGGACAGCAGTGACTAGCAGAGAGAGTGTCCACACAGAGCCCTGCTCTTAGAAGCAGACGGAAGTGTAGCAGAGAGCAAATTCACCGCCTGCATTCACGTCGATGTTAGTGGCCTCCCACCCAGGCAGCTGGACATACCCTGTCGCTGTGGTTGCCTCTCTGGTGGTCAGATGTGGGTGCCCGGCCAGCGGTCACACCCCAATGGTGCCCCTGTCGGACCTGTTGGAGCTCACACATGGGTTGGACGTTGCCGAGAGGCAGGTGCCCGTGCTGGTTTGACATGCTGGGCTCAGCGGGGGTGAAGCCAAATGAGGCAGCCAAGCAGTGCGAGGAGGGGGGCTTGCATCCTGAGCTGGTCCCACCTGTGTGAACAGAACAAAAGGCAGTCAGGAGGGCATGTTCAAGCATAGGCACACACACACACACACGCATGTGCGCACGCACGCACAGATTAAGAAATTCTTGCGTTTCTCCAGCAACTCAGGACATTTCACAGCCAATGTAGGAAACTCAGCAGCCAATTTACACACAGCAAGATTGCATAATCAGCAATCCCTTTTTTCAAAAGTGATTTTTTTGAAGGTTAAGTATCGGGCCCGAGGACATCAGGGAGAACTCCCACTCTACTTCCAAATAGTGGCCGTGGGTCTGAAAGACAACATCTCCGACAGCGCGGCGCTCCCTCGGCACTGACCCTCCGACAGCGCGGCGCTCCCTCGGCACTGACCCTCCGACAGCGCGGCGCTCCCTCGGCACTGACCCTCCGACAGCGCGGCGCTCCCTCGGCACTGACCCTCCGACAGCGCGGCGCTCCCTCGGCACTGACCCTCCGACAGCGCGGCGCTCCCTCGGCACTGACCCTCCGACAGCGCGGCGCTCCCTCGGCACTGACCCTCCGACAGCGCGGCGCTCCCTCGGCACTGACCCTCCGACAGCGCGGCGCTCCCTCGGCACTGACCCTCCGACAGCGCGGCGCTCCCTCAGATCTTTCAGGAGCTTTGAAAACAACTGAACAACGAAACACCTGAACACGTTAACACGATGGACAGAGAGTTGTTATAAATGTTTTACCTGGTCACAGGAGCCGCACTACACTGTTGCTCTGTCTTAAATATGTACACAGGTTAGAAAGCTCTGCCATAGGAGCTCCTGGGATTATGCTGTAAAACCTCAGAGTGATTTATCTCACACATGTACAGTTAGCAGCCTCTGTGATACAGTTATTCATCACCAGTGCTGGGTATAGATCAATTTACCAGGAGGGGAACTCTGAGAAATTGCCCCTTAGTGTCCAGGGATGCGTAGGTTAAAGGGATTAGTGAGTATCATATGTAGGGATATAGGGGTAGGACCTGGATGGGATTGCATTCAGTGCAGATTCGATGGGCTGAAGGGCCTCTTTCTGCACTGTAGGTTTCTATGATTCTATGAGATGTTCCAGTTCATCTGTAACCAATTCTAAATGCAAAAATGGGATGTCCTTCCCCAGGTGATTGCAATGAAGTCAATCAGCAGCAAAAGTGATCACCAGTGTCAACACAGAGGCAGTGGTTACAGTGAACCCTCACACCAGTGTGGACACAGCGACAGTGATTACAGTAAAGCCTCACACCAGTGTCAATACAGTGACACTGATTACAATGAACACTCACACCAGTGTCAACACAGTGGTTACAGTGAACCCTCACACCACTGTTGATACAGTGACAGTGCTCACAGTGAACCCTCACATCAGTGTCGACACAGTGACGGTGATTACAGTGAACCTAGAACACTACAGCGCAGTACAGGCCCTTCGGCCCTCAATGTTGCGCCGACCAGTGGAACCAAACTATTCCAATGTTATCTATACGCCTATCCAATGACCATTTGAATGCCCTTAAAGTTGGCGATTCCACAACTGCTGCAGGCAGGGCATTCCATGCCCTTACTACCCTCTGAGTAAAGAACTACCTCTGACATCCGTCCTATAATTATCACCCCTCAATTTAAAGCTATGTCCCCTCGTGTTAGCCATCACCATCCGAGGAAAAAGGCTCTCACTATCCACCCTATCTAATCCTCTGATCATCTTGTATGCCTCAATTAAGTCACCTCTTAACGTTCTTCTCTCTAACAAAAACAACCTCAAGTTCCTCATAAGGCCTGCCGACCATACCAGGCAACATCCTGGTAAATCTCCTCTGCACCCTTTCCAATGCTTCCACATCTTTCTTATAATGCGGCGACCAGAACTGTATGCCATACTCCAAGTGTGGCCGCACCAGAGTTTTGTACAGTTGCAATATGATCTCACGGCTCCGAAATTCAATCCCTCTACCAATAAAAGCTAACACACCGTACACCTTCTTAACAACCTTATCAACCTGGGTGCCAACTTTCAGGGATCTATGCACATGTACCCCGAGACCTCTCTGCTCGTCAACACTACCAAGAGTCCTTCCATTAGCCCTATATTCTGTAATCCTGTTACTCTTTCCAAAGTGAATCACCTCACACTTTTCTGCAATAAACTCCATCTGCCACTCTCAGCCCAGCTCTGCAGCTTATCTATGTCCCTCTGCAAACTGTAACATCCATCCTCACTGTCTACAACTCCTCCGACTTTGGTGTTACAGTGAACCCTCACACCAGTGTCGACACAGTGACAGTGATTACAGTAAAGCCTCACACCAGTGTCAACACGGTGACTGATTACAGTGAAGCCTCACACCAGTGTCGATATGGTGACAGTGGTTACAGTAAAGCCTCACACCAGTGTCAATACAGTGACAGCAGTGCATTTAAGGCATGTGAGGAAACAGTGTGAGTGAACCTAATTGGATAGCAACTTCACAGAGCTGACCCAGACACAAGAGGCCAAATGGCCTCGTTTCCTGCTCTAGCATTCCATGAGCTTGTGTCTACAATAGTTTCATCCCATCTTTTCCTACACACACACACCCCCAAACAGTCAGCGGGCGAGTATGAAGGGAAAGAGAAGGCCTGGAATGACGTACTGATTCTGTCCAGCCCTGTCTGGACAAGTTCCTTTTCATTTTCTTTCATGGGATGATAATGCTGCTGACCATGCCCAGCAGTTAGTGCCCTCTGAGAAAGTGATGGGTGAGCCACCATCTTAAACTCGCTGGAGTCCCCGTGTGGGTACATCTATGTGCTGTTAGGGAGGGAGATCTAGGGTTTTGACCGCAGCGACAGTGAAGGAATGGCTGATATACTTCCAAGTCGGGATGGTGAGTGACTTGGAGGGGAACCTCCAGGTGGGGATATTCCCAGGTATCTGCTGCTCTTGTCCTTCTAGATGGTAGGGGCGGTGGGTTTGGAAGGTGCTGCCTAAGGAGCCTTGGTGAGTTGCTGTGGTGCATCTTGTAGATGGTACACACGGCTGTCACTGTGCGTCGGTGGTGGAGGGAGTGAATGTTTGTGGTTAGCATGTCGATCAAGTGGGGCTGCTTTGTCCTGGATGGTGTCGAGCTTCTTAAGTGTTGTTAGAGTTACACCCATCCAGGCAAATGGGAAATACTCCATCACACTCCTGACTTGTGCCTTATAGATGGTGACAGGCTTTGGGGAGGAGTTAGGTGGTGAGTTACTGTCCACAGGATTCTGAGCTTGGAAGGCGATAGCATCAGTCTCAAACAGGGGTTCCATGAATGGATAGCTCACTATCCAGATCTCTGCCTCTTGTAGTGGAACACCATGTGGGAGCGTAGATACTCCTGTGGGTTCATTGTTCATGGGGATTCTATCAAGATTAGCCAGTTCCTTACAATGAATCCTGCACCTTGACCACACATTCCCTCTCAATCCTTTCCCTGTCACTCTCCGTTATCAATGTTCAGCCGATGAGATTCAATGTGAATCATGGCTGTCTTGTAAACGTCAGCCTACAGCTGATCACTATCAGTCAATCCTGTGCGCATGGTCCTGACATTCCAGTTGGCAGAGAGTTGGCAACTTCTTGCTTGGTACGATGGGATTCCATCCTCTTGTGGAACAGAGGCCCCAAGTACCCAGTGAAGCAGGTGGCCTGCGGCAGGTTGGCAGCTTATTATTCTGAGGCTACCCAACTGGAGGTTGACAGTGACTGACCATTGGGGCATGACGGTCCCCCGCACAGTTGGGTTGGCCTCATCATTCGTATTTGCCGCCTCCTGTGTTGTGTTCACGCCTCGCAGTGAAGGTGCAGTGTTTGCTCCAGAAAGCAAACCTGGGTAAAACTGATAGAGACCCTGCGCTGCCAAAAGGTCAGCTTTCCCCGTCTCAGGCTCGCCCACTGAATGTAAAGGAACACCAAGTCCTACGCTTGGCACTGGCTGGGTCACAGGAATCTGCAGGAAGATTCATATATCTATCTGTCTCACTCTGTGCGACAGCTACAACGTCAACCAAGATGCTGCAAACAAAAATGAAACTCCCATTTATGACATCAGGGAAGACTTGTCCAATTCGAGTTGTGTCAAAGATACAGAATTTGTCAAATACCGAAGTGGAGGTTTCAAACTCCAGTATGCCTTTGGTGAGCTGGAGAAGTTGTTAGTTACCACCTGCCTGCTGAGTTTTCTAGTCATTCAATAGGATATTTACTGGAGGGTGCTACCTGGATGGAAGCCATCTTCTAAACTTCAGCATCCTATTACTGAGTAGTGCTGACAGGCTGGGACAAAGTTCACTTGAGTTATACTCCTGGCGTGGTGTTGAGGTATGGACTGTCAAAGATGCAGCAAGTAGTCAAACTGATGGGAAAATGATGGAAAAAAGGGAAGGTCAATTTAGAGAGCAATGAGGAGGGCAATGAAGTGTTTGTGAGCAAAGAATGGAAATGAACTGGTAAAAATGGAGGCTGGTGAGATCATGAGCAGAGCTTTAGAAAGTAGAACATAATATTTGGAGTTTAACTGGGATTAGAGACCGAGGCTGTTGGGATAAAGGGGTGAGGGAGTCGGGGGCAGGGAAAACATATTGCGAGTGTGGGTGGGGAGAAGTTCAGATTCAGAAACAAATCAGTATTCATTTGAATCCAGACGACAACACACTGTGCAGTGACAGTCATCACACACGTGGCAGGACAGTTATAATTTCACAGTCATCAACTGCTGACTATTTCTGGACAAACTGAACGTCAGATCCAGTCATATATATGTGTGTGTGTGTGTGTGTGTGTGTGTGTGTGTGTGTGTGTGTGTGTGTGTGTGTGTGTCAGTCATCAGCACGGGACCTGGGGTCAGGTGGGACCAATATCCAGTGCCACAGCCGAGAAAATCCTCACCTAGTGACCAGCACAATGTGGAACAGGTTTTAAGCCATAGGGAGATGATTAGGAAGCACAGTACCCCAGCCTCCATGTTCAATTTGTGCAAGTCCATGTCCAGTGAGCAAATCAGGGAATCTGGTGCAGAATCACCCCTGGGATGTGTGTTAAACCAGATAACAGGTAGTGTCCAACTGGACAGCGAGTCCAGTGTGAACCACAGCAGTTTCGTGGTTAATTCACCTTGTAAGGAAGGCACATTCCAAGAAATCAAGCTGCCCAGCACCAAAAGGATTGTCTTTAAAGAACGGACTCATTCACCCCAATTACAAAGCTGCCCTCAACAACAGCACAGTCCTCCAGGTGGAGCCTCAGGCTGCTGCAGATTCACACCAGCGTACACCTACCACACCAACCAACCGTCACTCAGCTGCGGACCCAGTCACTATGGCAGTGGGTTATACGACCACTGCCACCACACCAAAGCAAATTCCCAGATCGAATTCCAGAAACCAGGGCTAATTCTCACCTCCCCCCTCCCAACCCCCCCAAACATCCTGACACCATCCAAATGGAGATCAGTTAGCAAATGGCAGTGAGGTGGTTGGGGGTTGATGCTGGGACCTTTGCGATACCTATCACCTCATGGTTTACCTGGGGATGCCCACTCACAGTTAAAGTGTGCTCTGTAGCTCTCAATACACCGTCACTAACAGCATCTTACACCTACAGACACTGGAAAGTTCTGCCAGACAGCAGAATAACTTACTCTTCAAACTAACCCAAGATTCTCCTGCCCTCCTCACTCACATCCAGTGCTTTATACTCTTTCAACACTAACCTGCCCAAATATCTCCACAGGGGTGGAGACTAGGAAGAGATCTATTTATATCATCTTCCTCCAGCTCAAGCAGACAGCACTTCCTAACTCACTGGGAAAGACTGCAGTAAGCAGACCACTATTATACAGGAATACCGCAGGGAGAAACAGAGAAATGGAAGAGGGGCTTAGAGGCGAGAGAGGGAGCGGGCTGAAGAGTGCACCAGATAGGCAACGGGCAAAAGACCAACACAGAGAAACGAAAGAGAGAGCGCAGATAGAAGCAAAAGAAAGGTCAGAACAAAAATGCTGAGAGAAGAAATGTCTCGTTATCGTAGTCTGAAATGGCTAAACCCTTATCTTGAGACTGTGCTGCCCATTCCAGCCCGGGAGAGAAACAGCCTTTCTGCATCTACCTTAGAGCACCCTGTGACTTTTTATGCACTCCAATCAGACAGCAATACCAGCACAAAAGGAGTGTTAAACAGCATTAAGACTATGCTGCAGGACTGATTGAGTGAGGAGGGAAGGTGCAATGTTCAGGAAAGCTCTGACCGGGGTACAGCAGCCACCGTACACTGTATCTGGCCACAGTCCAAGTACGAGTCGGTAATGGCCATACAAACCACTGGCTTATCAGGCAGCTCAGGAGCAAATCCACCCAAACAGGAAGTGAGGCCCTAAGAGTTTTAACACCAAAGACATCTGCTACTTAATGGAAAGCCCATTAATCCCAGGACACTGATAGCTCACAACAGCCTGGAGAGATATTGGAGGGGGGGGACAGGGGTGGGCCACACAGAGCAGGGTGGAGGGTCAGGGGGAAGAACAGCTTATATTTATACAGAACCTTTATTAAAGCACACAAGCTGTTTTCCAGGAACATTCAAAGCCCAAATACAACAACAAGCCACACGACAGATCTGAATAGATCAGATGACCAAAAAGACTGATCACAAGTCACATTTAAGGAACATCTTAAAAGGAGGACAGATGACAGAAAAAGAAAGGGAGATGGTGGGCTAAGGAGAGAAGAGGTTTATGGGTGTGGAGGAGGTTTGTAGGAGCTTAAGGAGGTTACAGAGATAGGGGTGTAGGACTAGAGGAAGTTAGAGACAGGGAGGGGGTGTAGGGCTGGAGGAGGTTACAGAGATAGGGAGGGGGTGTAGGGGCAGGAAGGTAGGTACAGAGATAGGGAGGGTTGTAGGAGCTGGAAGAGGCAGCAGGACTGTAGGGGCCTAGGGCGTGATATTACATGAGGGTTTGAAAAGGAGGCTGAGGACAGACCCTTTATTATTTGTTCAAAAAAAAGGGAGAGTTTAAAAAATTATGAAGAATCACACACATGCTCACATAGGTACCCCGCCCCATCAGCCTGAACCTGTACTGGTCACATCAGTGCTGGGGAAAGCAGCAGGTCTCCCTGTGGCTCTGAGCAGCTCCAGGTCCACTGACAAATCTACAGGAGTCCTCCGCGTGGGTAATAATGGAGAGGATGTTGAAGGCACGGGGAACTCACCCTGCTTGTAGGATAAGTGCACAGTGCCAGGAGAATGAATTGCAAACACTGCAGGTAGCCAGGCACGCAGGCACTGTTAAACATCTTCCCACAGCAGCATTGGGACAAGCGGAGGAATCTAACACGTACAGGTGAAGCAGACAGCACCGCAGTGATTCAAAACACACTCAGAATTGTGTTCTCACTCATCATATTCCTCTCCTCCTCAACATCACACCTTCACATTCAGTCGTATCTGTTTCCACAGAGGAACAATACACTCTGAACCATGTCAAACTTCACAGCCAACTGAAGATTTCAGAAGACCAGCAGTGGGATGAGTCTTGACTGAAAGACTTAGACAGACCAGACCATTCTCATCCAGCCAGGGATCACTGGACAGTGATCAGGAGCAGGAACCCTAGCTGATTTCCCCTCTCTCTAGAATTCAGGGAATATTAAGCAGAATCCAGTTATCGTTAATGCACTGAGATCTGTGACTCCCTGCCCATCCCCCAGTGTACACAGCACAGATGAATGAGACAGAAGGTACAAAATAGGAGGATTAGGAGCTATATGCTTGCTTTGGCATCTGAAATAACTGTGCATCGACTGCACTTTGACTTTCTGCGTTGAAACATGCCGAGCTGTTGTCACCTCCTGTACCAGCTCTGTGTAAAGTGAATTTTTGATCCCTTTTTCTAAGCACACTGCTAAACCCACTGTTATTCGGGTGCCCGGAAGTCAGCCATAGGTTGGGAAGGATCACTGCTCATTCCCCGTTCATTTTTAAAACTCTTTATGTTCCAACAGCATCATCTGGGTTAATAATTGACTGAGAAGTGGGTGAGTGAGTGAATGGAACGGACAAATCACCCAGGTTAGCCACACCTCCAGCCCTATGTTACCTACCCCCATGACTGCATCAGTGCTTCAGCTGTTGTGCATAGTTAGAAAGACGAAAGCTGCCCCACTGGCCCGGTCCATCTTTGCCATGGGGCTTTTTGCTAGCTGTGCCTGCTGGTGGACTGCAGGAGCAGCGCACCAGGAGGGAAAACATTCCTTCACCAAGGCTGCAACAAAACAGTGACCTTCCACTATTGTGAAGTAGTGACATTTTCCCCCCTACCATATTACCAGGTGACACAGAGTCGGCACGTGGCTCCAGCTCACATTGTAACACCTAGAGGAACGATGTGAAAGAGTCCCCTTCCTGACAGCTAAGAAATTGGGCTCATCTGCAGCAGGACACCAAGCTGCCAGATTCACCAGCCCGCCCTGGCGTTATTATACAGAGCACAGCCAATCCTGCATCCAACAGACGTGTAGCTTTGCAGCCACTGAATTGAGCAGGCAGCCTTTGCCAGTTGGTGTGTACTCAGCACTGTCCTCCTCCTATCCCAGGGACACAATTACATTTGAAGGAAGAGATTTGTGTCTTTTTACTCCTTAAACATTTTGCCAAAAAGCAGCGTTACAATAAGTACTGTAAGATTCTTTCCCCCAACCACACCTCATCATGCATCTCGAAAACACAAGTCAACAGGGTACAGACATCGATCAAGCTCGCAAGGTGGAGAAATGCAGTGTTTTAAAACACTACATTATTACAGCACTTACTTCACCCAATATTGCATTCAAGCCAAACCCTCACCTTCAGCGCTGTGCTAAATTCATCTCAAACTCAGCAATGGGATTCCCCATACCTTTTAGGGTTACACCATAGCCTTGGATGATTCCACATCCTCTTTGTACACAGGCTGAACATGAAAGAGCACAGTCTATCACACACTCAGTGCTGAAACCCTTATGACGCCCCCCCCCCCCCCCCCCAAGCAAACACAGGCAGCCCATACTAACTTCGTGATGTCTTCTTGCTGCAGTGGGTGGCGGGCAGGTAACAAATGGGATCCTGCTTAATCCATTCAGACTGCAGGGCAGCCAGCATGCTCGGAGGAGATTGTTCAACTTGGCTGGTGGAGGTAATCACCATTGGAAAAGTGGGTGCAGAAAGCACGGTGCAGGTCTAGAGAATAAGAGCTCACTTTCACAAAGCTGTGGTGATGAGAGAGAGGAGCAGGTGCGTGGGCGCACAAAATCTAGAGGGTGCCTCACACCAGCACACACCGACAGACTTGAAAACTGTGAGGAACAACTGGAATACTAGCCAGCAGGTCGCACACCCTACACTTCAAACGACCTCTGGAAGCTGGCAGGAGCAGAGACCAGAACCCAAATGTCGAGGAGCCACAGTGTAGTGAAATGACGGGCAGCAAGCGCCCACACAGGTAAGTAGTGTACAGCGGTATATAGAATCCGCTAGTCCACGGGAATAGATCACACAGCGATATACATTCTAAGCTCCCCAAACAAAGACACACAAATAAAAAAGTGAATGGATTCAGGAGCTCTTCCAATGATTCAGTCTTGAAAAGGATCTGCAGATTCAAAGTCAGGACAACCCAGCGTTGCAGAAGCGACCTTGTAGGTGGTGCGGTGGACTGTTTATATCCAGTATATTGTAGACACACAGGCAGAGGAATCCTGCAACCAACTCGGAAAGGGACTGGGAAGAGGGGGCAGCCTGGCACAGGTCAGCTTGTGGCTGTGTTTTGAGATCCTCTTCTCACTGGGGCTTTAGGCGCGATTTTTTCTTTCAGCTGGACAGATGCGTGTGTTTAAATACACACCTTAGTTTTTAAATATATCCTAGAGACGCCACTCACGTCAGCCGAGGCCAGTTTCCTTGGCTATTGTGCTGTCTAAGCTCTCTCGCTTTTCAGAGTAAACCCTGTGTCCCGTCTAGTAAAACAATTTCAAACACTGCCCTTCCAGTTCAGTCGTGAACTGCCACTTTCTTGCCCCTTCCGAAGCAGAGATGAAATATCGAATTCCCTCACACTCAATTTGACAGGAGGCAGCAGCAGATTTGCTTATAGAAATACAGCCGATTCAACGGCCCCCCCCACTCCACTCTGCCACCCTCACCACCCACCCCCCCCCCCACCCCGTGGTCACCGGCACAGAGCTTTTCCCTGTTGTAGAGTTTTCTCCATGGAATATTCTCAGTTGCTTGTCAGCGGGTCTGCTTTCTGAGAGGAGAGGGAAGGCGTGTGGGGTGGAGGGTGAGGAGAGCAGCGGGTCAGGCTGAGGTCGATGTCCCAGTTAACCCCAACTTCTCCAAGATTAAAAAGCCCCAGTGATAGCTGCCAAGTTGCTGGTAAATGCAGAAAGTTCCCAGTCAGTCGGTGAAGGAGCGATTGGCAGCAAGTGGGAGACGCACACAGACACTCAGGACAGAGCTGTCAAACTACTGAGCCGGGAGCTGGCACTAATCTGAAATCCAGCCAAAGTGGGGATGAAAGGAACTGGGAGTTTTGTCCCCACCGACACAGGAGGTGTTTAAACAGCTGGTGCCTTTAAACGATATCACTTGTCTTTGCTGCTACGTCCCAGAAGGTGCTGCTCCCATTGTATCTGTAGTTCGTTCTATCTCTTTTTAACCAATTCATTCTCAGGTTGGCTTCTTGCTTGTTTCAACCAACTTGCTTGTGTAAAATAAAAATTTGCAGCTGAATCAGGGTCCTCCCTTTGGGCTCTCCGGTTCTCGACTGCCGTCTCTCTGCTTCAGCCTCTCAATGTGGCTCGGTCTTGCAGCTATTCCATTGCCTGGGTGGGTGAAACGCCTTTTAATCTGTGCAGGAAGGAGTTCCCTCTGGCTGCCGGGGGAAATGCATTCACTTATTCATGGCTGCAGTTTCCTCTTTCTCTCTCACACGCTCCGTCTCCAGGTTCTGAAGCTTCTATTGATACAGCCCTGCCTTTAATTATTGCTTTAATCCAGTAAATGGGATGTGCAAAAAAACAGCTGGAGAGCCGGCCGGCTAGGCTGAAAGAAATCAGTTCGAGTCCACACCCACAGCTACAAGACTGAGGCTCGACTGAACCTGGAGCAAGGGGAGGGAAGAAGGGGAGGGAGGGCTACAACACACACAAAAAAAATCAGGAGCTGGCCAACAAACACAAAGCTGCCTGACCAGCTTTACACACATTGCAATCACAGCACTGCAGCAGACTGCATCTGATTTTTGGGGGGGGTGTGGGGGGTTCCTACTTCCTGTTCAATCCTCACAAGCTCAGTGAACATCCCCAGGCTTTCTGACTCTCTCCCTCCCCTGTCCCAGGCTAGCATGGCATGGTCCAGTTGCCTGTGTCCGCACCAGCTCCATTTATAGTCAGGAGCCGGCAGTAAATTTAGCACCAGCCAGCCAGGCGTGCCCCCGCCTTGGCCTCGGTCCCAGTGCGCTCCCTGCATCCCCTCCACCCCCTCACTACCCAGGGTCATGTCAAATCTGACCTAGGCTTGGAGGATTCAGAGGCTGCTTCTCTCCCGCTCTCCGATAATCACACAATAAATCTACAATTCTCTCTCTCTCAATCCATTCCCCCTCTTTCTGCACCTTCCCCCCCAGCAACCCTTCTTCTCTGAAGGAGCAGCAGGAGGGCACAGCATGTGTGTGTATCTGGGCTATAAAAGATCCAGCCCGCAGGGACACAAACCAGATTCCTTTGCCCTCCCCCCTCCCCCTCCACCCAGGAAACGGCCATGGTACTGGGAGGAGGCAAAGTGTGACACACCCACAGAGCCAACCCCACCCACCCACCCACACACAGTCAGAGACACATACAGTCAGACACATGTGTAACAATAACAGACTCACTGCTCCCAATCAAAGGAAATCATTAATATCATTCCTCCTTGAACTTACATACATGTGCAGTACAATATGGGACATCATTAAAACAGATGGGGGCCATTAGCGATGCGGTGGGAAAACAGCTGGGGGACGTGGAATAGATGCGAATGCTGAATTGAAAAGCTAGTATACTCAGGCTGGGCCAAATAGCCTTCCTCTGGGGAACACTCCACTGATTAGAATGGATTTTTTCTGATTTCCCACCTTCGATCATAGGTCTCCTATGATAGATAATGTTAGGGTAGCTGTAGATACCAGTGGAGCCACTCATTCTCTGAGCAGGCAGCAACACATACCAATAGGGCAGTCTGGACTGAATAAAGGACAGACTTTGTTTCTGGGGCCTGGTGACTGTGACCCTCAAATACAAACTAACTGGAATCAATACACACATTTCTCTCATTATAAAAACATATAGCATTGAAAAGACAACAATCCAGAGAAATATAAAACCCACACCTATCCATATGCTGCCAGGAATTCCCTCACTGAACCATCTCACCTCCCTTTCTTCAAAACCTTAACTGTGACACACCTGCCCCAATATCTCCTGAAGAAGCTCACTGTCACACTGTCTGGTGTCCCTCCTGTGAACTGCATTGAGGCTACATTATTAAAACTATACGACTCTCACCAACTTTTACAGATGCACCATAGAAAGCATTCTCTCTGGTTGTATCACAGCTTGGTATGGTCCTGCTCTGCTCAAGACTGCAAGGAACTACAACAGGTTGTAAATGTAGCCCAGTCCATTACACAAACCAGCCTCCCATCCATTGACTCTGTCTACACTTCCTGCTGCCTCAGCAAAGCAGCCAGCGTAATTAAAGATCCCCATACACCCCAGACATTCTTTCTTCCACCTTCTTCCATCAGGAAAAAGATACAAAAGTCTGAGGTCATGTACCAACTGACTCAAGAACAGCTTCTTCCCTGCTTTTGAATGGACTTATCTCACATTAAGCTGATCTTTCTCTACACCCGATCTATGACTGTAAACTACATTCTGTACTCTCTCCTTTTCTTCTCTATGAACGGTATGTCTTGTCTGTATAGCATGCAAGAAACAATACTTCTCACTCAATACATGTGACAATAATAAATCAAATTAAAATTGGTGCCATATAAATGCAGATTGCTGCCACTAAGTACTAATCAAACCAGTCTGTGTCCCCTTCCCTACAGCCCCCTTCG
Organism: Carcharhinus amblyrhynchos; assembly: GCF_965287045.1. NCBI lineage: Eukaryota > Metazoa > Chordata > Chondrichthyes > Carcharhiniformes > Carcharhinidae > Carcharhinus > Carcharhinus amblyrhynchos. Next base: position 51,589 of record NW_027649990.1, read on the forward strand.
AGCCTGTTACACAGGAACAGGAGAAGGCCCCATTAAGCCCCTCAAGCCTGTTACACAGGAACAGAAGGAGGCCCCATTCAGCCCCTCCAGCCTGTTACACAGAAACAGGAGGAGGCCCTATTCAGCACTCACCCCCTTCCCCCACCCCGCCGCAACACTCTCAAGCTTATTACACCATTCAATGAGATCATGATTGAACTATGACCTAACTTCATATCACCACCTTTGTCCCACATCCCTCGAATAACAAAAATATTTCAATCTTGGATTTAATATTAACAACTGATCGGGAATCAATTGCCACTAGTAGAAGACACTTCCACACTTTGTGTGAAGAAGCATTTCCGAAATTTCACTTCTGAAAGAATCCCGACACATTCATTGAATCTCCACAATGCAGTAGATGGCCATTCGGACTATCGAGCCTGCATCGATTCCTGGAAAGAGCATCTTACCCAGCCCCAATCCCCGTGTATTTATCCCCCTAATCCACCTAACCTACACATCTTTGGACGGCAAGATGGCACAATGGTTAGCGCTGCTGCCTCGCAGGGACCCGGGTTCAATTCCCGGCTTGGGTCACTGTCTGTGTGGAGTCTGCACATTTCTCCCCTGTGTTTGCATGGGTTTCCTTCAGGTACTCCAGTTTCCTCTCAGTCTGAAAGATTGCTGGTTAGCGTGCATCGACCATGCTAAATTCTCCCTCAGTGTAACCGAACAGGCGCCAGAGTGTGACAACTAGGGGATTTTCACAGTAACTTCATTGCAATGTTAATGTAAACCTACTTGTGACACAAATAAATAACTAAGTTAAATAATTTAGCATAGTCAATCTATAAGACCATAAGGCATAGGAGCAGAATTAGGCCATTCAGCCCATTAAGTCTGCATTCAATCATGGCTGATTTTTTTCTCATCCCCATTCTCCTGCCTTTTCCCTATAGCCCCTGATCCCCTTATTAATCAAAAATCTATCTATCTCTGTCTTAAAGACACTCAATGACCTGGCCTCCACAAACTTCTGGGCCAAAGAGTTCCACAGATTTACCATTCTCTGGCTGAAGAAATTCCACTTCATCTCTGTTTTAAAGGAACGTCCTTCTAGCCTGAGGTTGTGCCCTCTGGTTCTAGTTTCTCCTACTAGTGGAAACATCCTCTCCATGTCCAATCCACCTAACCAATACATCTTTGAACTGCGACAGGAAACCAGAGCACAAAGGAGGAAACCACAAAGACACGGGGAGAATGTGCAGACTCCACACAGTCACTCAAGGCCTGAACTGAATTGGGTCCCTGATGCTGTGAGGCAGCAATGCAAAACACTTAGCTTTCAATGTGAGAGTGACCCCTTGGCCCTGGACTGCCCTCTAGCAGCAGAAATAGTTTCTGCCAACAACGCAGAATATCTACATTCGCTGCCCCCCACATCCCTCCCATCCTGAACTCAGGGACCCGGAGTCCAGTGATGAACCCAACGGCTGCCCAACATTTAGCAGGCCTCATTACTATACAAGGGATACCCAACTCACTAGGCACAGGGGAAAGTGGCAAATGAAGCTATATTGGGTTTTGTGACACATGACATGCCAAGTGATTCGCGTGTGTGTGCAGAGTTTAAAAATTGAACTCATGATGAATTTGAACACAGCAAGTTTTTCGCTCAAGAGGTCCCACTGATGTGTCAGTTATTATTTACAGGCTGCGTACAGATAAATGAGAACGTCCTGCATTGCCACACCTGGTGACATTTTGTCACTCAATGCTCAGTCAGTTCATCAGTTATTCTGTTGAAATTGATGGGTGGGACGAGAAAGATGGTGAATCAGACATGGAGAAACGCAACAGTAAACAAGGAAGAGGGAGAGCGAGCGAGACCGAGACACAGACAGAGCGAGACCGAGACACAGACAGAGCGAGACCGAGACACAGACAGAGCGAGACCGAGACACAGACAGAGCAAGAGAGACAGAGAGACAGAGCAAGAGAGACAGAGAGACAGAGCAAGAGAGACAGAGAGACAGACAGTCAGACACACAGAGTCAGTTTAAAATGCAGTGCTTGTTCCAAGCCTTTCAGTACTTCATTCCAGCCACTCAGGTCCCAAACAAGAAGCTGCCTTTTCTCTGAAGTAAGTTTCACTTCCCGGGGAAAGGCCGGGCACACTAAGTCGTGATACTGGAGCACTGTGGGCGTTCATTTCGTGCTCAGAGGACTGCTGTTAATCACATTGATATTTTTATAAAGCTACCAAAGGCTGCTTATCCTCCCTCCTCCGTCTGGTGAGGTAATGCAGGAATTGCCAGCCTCAAATTATCTCAGGGCTGCGTTTAGAAAGAGGAGTGTAAAAGTGAGAGAAGGAGGGAAAAATCAGGCCCCCACAAACCAGAGAGCTGATAAACCAGGGAGAGAGCAGGTTTATCACTTCCTCTGTACAGACATTTCACAGAGCAATAATAGCAGTTCTTCAATGTACAATAAACAGACCCTCTTCATTAACCAGTGATCCACTGGAGACCCTCCTCATTAACGAATGATCCACTGGAGACTGTCCTCTCGCTAACCAGTGATCTACTGGAGTTCCCCCTCATTAACCAGTGCTCCACTGGAGAGCCTCCTCTCGCTAACCAGTGATCCACTGGAGCCCCCCACCCCCAGTAACCAGTGATCCACTGGAGATCCCCCCTGCTAATCAGTGATCTACTGGAGATCTCCCCTCCTCATTAACCAGTGATCCACTAGAGACCCCTCCTCTCACTAACCAGTGATCCACTGGAGACCCATCTCCATTAACCAGTGATCCACTGGAGACCCTTACCTTCGCTAACCAGCGCTTCACTGGAGACCCTCCTTCCGCTAATCAGTGGTCCACTGTAGATCCTTCCCCCTTCACTAATCAGTGATCTACTGGAGACACCTCACTAACCAGTGATCCACTGGAGACCCTCCCCCACTAACCACTGACCCACTGGAGACCCTCCCCCACTAACCAGTGACTCACTGGAGACCCTTCCCCTCACTAACCACTGATCACATGTAGACCATCTATCTCCCCGCTAACCAGTGATGCACTGGAGATGTGGATGCAATGCCAATGTGGCCAGGAATATTTGGAGAAGGGAAATTGTGCAGTCCTCCTCCACCCATGTGACAAACACTGGCTGATTGACTTTGGGGCTTTTAAATGTGTCAGATGAGCTTTATTACTGGAACAGGCTGTGTATAAACATACAGACCCGCACAGAATGCCATATCTATAAATATATCGCACAGAGATTGCCACCAACTCTGTTTCATTCATCCTTCCGGGTTCTGCATGTTGCACTTTCCACTCGCTGTTGCAATTCCCTCACCTAGCAACAAGACGCGTCATCACAGCGCCCGCACCATCTCATTGGCTACCGGCTGCGCCAATGGGAAGCCAGGCCCGCCTGTTGCCAGGACGGCTAGGGAAAGGGGCGGGGCCAGGGGCTATTCTGCCCAGCAATAGGTGGAATGATTGACAGATACAGACTCATTGCCAGAGGGAGGAGGATTGACAGGTACAAGCTCCCAGCTCAGGGGGCGGGGACAGGGATTGACAAATACAGGCTCACTGCTTAGGGGGAGGAGGATTGACAAGTACACTATCACTGCCCAGGGGAGGGCAGGGGGATTGACACATACAGGCTCAATGCCCAGGGGGAGGCAGATTGACAGGTACAGGCTCATTGTTTAGGGGGAGAGGGATTGACAGGTACAGTATCACTGTCCAGGGGAGGATAGGGGGATTGACAGATACAGGCTCAATGCTCAGGGAGAGTGGAGAGGGATTGACAGGTCCAGGCTCACTGCTCAGGGGAGAGGGGGATTGACAGGTACAGACTCACTGCCCAGGAAGAGGGGGATTGACAGGTACAGCCTCACTGCCCTGGGGGAGGGGGATTGACAAGTACAGACTCACTGCCCAGAGGAAGGGGAAATAGACAGGCTCACTGCTCAAGGAGAAATGGATTGACAGGTACAGGCTCACTGTCGAGGGGGAGGGGGATTGACAGGTAAAGGCTCACTGCCCGGGGGAAGGGGATTGACAGGTACAGGCTCACCGCCCAAGGAAGGGGTATTGACAGGTACAGACTCACTGCCTGGGGTGGGGGAGGGGAGGATTGAAAGGTGCAGACTCATGCCCCAGGGGAGGGGGAAGATTGACAGGTAAAGGTTCACTGCCCAGGGGAGAGGGAAGGGAATTGACAGGTACAGGCTCACTGCCTGGTGCCGGGGAATTAACAGGTACACGCTCATTGCCCAAGGGAGGGGGAGGATTGACAGGTACAGGCTCACAGATGAGGGGAGGGGATTGACGGGTACAGACTCACTGCCCAGGAGAGGCTGACGATTGACAGGTACAGGCTCACTGTGCCAGGGAGGGGGCAGTGGGCAGGTGTGACAGGTACAGCTCACAGCCCAGGGGAGGGGGATTGACAGGTGCAGGTTCACTGCCCAGGGGTTGGGGAGGAGTTGACAGGTATTGGCTCACTACCTGGGGAAGGGGGATCGACAGGTGCAGGCTCACTGCCCAGGGTGGTAGAGGATTGACAGGTACAGACTCACTGCCCAAGGGGAGGGGGAGGATTGACAGGTAGAGGCTCATTGCCCAGGGAGAGGGGGACTGACAGGTACAGACTCTCTGCCCAGGGGGAGGGGGATTGACAGGTACAGACTCACTGCCCAGGGAGAGTGGGATTGACAGGTACAGACTCACTGCCCAGAGGAGGCTGATAATTGACAGGTACAGGCTCACTGCCCAGAGGAGGGGGATTGACAGGTACAGACTCACGGCCCAGAGGAGGCTGATAATTGACAGGTACAGGCTCACTGCCCAGAGGGGGATTGACAGGTACAGACTCACTGCCCAGAGGAGGCTGACAATTCACAGGTATAGGCTCACTGCCCAGGGGAGGGGGAGATTTAACAGGTACGGGTTCATTGTGCAGGGGAGGGGGCGGTGGGGAGGTGTGACAGGTACAGATCACAGCCCAAGGGAGGGGGATTGACAGGTACAGGCTCACTGCCCCTGAGGGGGGTGGAATTGACAGGCACAGGCTCACTGCCCAGGGGGAGGGGGACTGACAGGTACAGACTCACTGCCCACAGGGAGGGGAATTGACAGGTACAGACTCACTGCCCAGGAGAAGGGGAGGGGGATTGACAGGTACAGACTCACTGCCCAGAGGGAGGGATATTGACAGGTACAGACTGCCCAGGGGGAGGGGGATTGACAGGTACAGGGTTACTGCCCAGGGGGAGGGGGACTGACAGGTACAGGCTGCCCAGGGGGAGGGGGACTGACAGGTACAGGCTCACTGCCCAGGGGGAGGGGGATTGACAGGTACAGACTCACTGCCCAGGGGGAGGGGGATTGACAGGTACAGACTCACTGCCCAGGGGGAGGGGGATTGACAGGTACAGACTCACTGCCCAGGGGGAGGGGGATTGACAGGTACAGACTCACTGCCCAGGGGAAGGGGGATTGACAGGTACAGACTCACTGCCCAGGGGAAGGGGGATTGACAGGTACAGACTCACTGCCCAGGGGAAGGGGGATTGACAGGTACAGACTCACTGGGGATTGACAGGTACAGACTCACTGCCCAGGGGAAGGGGGATTGACAGGTACAGACTCACTGGGGATTGACAGGTACAGACTCACTGCCCAGGGGGAGGGGGATTGACAGGTACAGACTCACTGCCCAGGGGGAGGGGGATTGACAGGTACAGACTCACTGCCCAGGGGGAGGGGGATTGACAGGTACAGACTCACTGCCCAGGGGAAGGGGGATTGACAGGTACAGACTCACTGCCCAGGGGAAGGGGGATTGACAGGTACAGACTCACTGCCCAGGGGGAGGGGGATTGACAGGTACAGACTCACTGCCCAGGGGGAGGGGGATTGACAGGTACAGACTCACTGCCCAGGGGGAGGGGGATTGACAGGTACAGACTCACTGCCCAGGGGGAGGGGGATTGACAGGTACAGACTCACTGCCCAGGGGGAGGGGGATTGACAGGTACAGACTCACTGCCCAGGGGAAGGGGGATTGACAGGTACAGACTCACTGCCCAGGGGAAGGGGAATTGACAGGTACAGACTCACTGGGGATTGACAGGTACAGACTCACTGCCCATGGGGAGGGGGATTGACAAGTACAGACTCACTGCCCAGAGCGAGTGGGACAATTGACAGGTAGAGAACCGAAGAGGGTTGCCCAGTCATGGCGGGGTTGATGTCAGGCCAGTGAAGCTCTTCCCCATCCAGCAGGCAATAGGAGCAGAGACAGCGGCTCCCAGAGACAGGGCAGCCACCTAGGCCAGGAATAGACAGTTTAAATATAGAGCAGGAGCTGAGTGTGCAGGCCTCAGCAACTCTGCACCCAATCTCTGGAGTGGGCACAGTTTCCTTAGGCAGGCTGTCCTCCCATCTCCTCTCACATTTCACCTGAATTCAGGCCTGCTTTTTCGAGGTCCTTTTGACCACAGGCCCCCTGCCCACCCTCCCTGACAGATGGGCTGTCTCTGAACCTTATAAGGGATTCAAGGCAACAGCACCCATTTACCCAGCACCTGAGAGACAGAAAGTTATCAAGACACTTCATGGGAGCAGTTATCAGAGAGCACGTGCAGAAGGTAATATCAGGTCAGGGAGATAGGCACACACACAATCCCAGAGGTAGGCTGTAAACAGCAGGGATAGTTTCAAGAGAAATACAGTCAATAATGCAGCGGTTAAACTGGGCGCGAGTTTGTTTGCCTGCAAAAGTTGGGGGTTCGGGCAGCTATATGATCTCAACCCACTCCCACAGCCTCCTCCCTTTCACCCAATGACTCCCAGCAATGATAAAGGCATTCCAAGACCAGCTTTCACCATAGTGTGCCACAGCCAATGAAATGAAAGCCACGTACAAAGCCAGATCCCGCAAACAGCAATAAGATAATGATCCAATATACACCTGCTTTTTAACAACGTTGGTTAAGGGATGATAATTAGCCTTCTGATACTGGGGAGAATGCCTTCACACCGGCACTGTTTCCGTTGGAGCTCAAGGGAGATAGATTGGAACAAATTATCTGCACAGTTCACTATAGGCTGCTGTGGAATCTGCCACACATCAATATGAAAATAAGGGGAGGGGGAAGGTGAGAGTTTGCCACAGCCAGACCCAGTAAAAGATCCTTGCAATCAATGGGAACTGAGAGAGGATAGGAATGGAAGTAGAAATGAAGAGAAGGAATGGTTTTACACCAGTTATGACAAGATGGAATTCCTTATCACAAGGGGCTATTAAAGGAGTCAGAGGTGTCATTTAATAACAGTTCAGTAATTCTCACAGAATCCTTACAGTGCAGACGAAGACCATTTGGCCCATCAAGCTTTCACCGACAACAATCCCACTCAGGCCCTATTGCAGCGTCCCCATGTATTCATCCACTCATCCCCTGACACTGAGCGACAACCTAACTTGCACATCTTTGAACTATGGGAGGAAACCGGTGTACCTAGAGGAAACCCATGCAGACACTGGGAGAACGTGCATACTCCATGCAGACAGTGACCCAAGCCAGGAATTGAACCCAGGTCCCTGGCGCAGTGAGGCAGCAGCGCTAACCACTGTACCAACTCTCAAGGGTACAGAGAAGTAGAATTACTGGGAACATGTTCAAGATAGATTTTTGAGCACTAAATAAATCGAGAGACAGGGCAGAGAAGTTCAGCCAAATTCTTATTAAATGGGGGAGCTTGAGGGGCATAGTGGCCTACACTTGCTCCTGTTTCTTCCAGCAAACAGCTCCAATGGGGGGGGTACTAGCATATGTATAAAGAGTCCAAAAATCACAATCTTGTACAAAGTTGGCATGGGTTAAGAGTGAAAGGAGAAAAGTTTAAAAGGAATATTAGGGGGAGCTTCTTCACGCAGAGAGTGGTGGGAGTGTGAAATGAGACGTTGGATAAAGTGGTAAATGCGGGGTCACTGAACATTTAAGAAAAACTTGGACGGGTTCATGGATGAGAGGGGTGTGGAGGGATATGGTTCAAGTGCAGGACAGTGGGACTAGGCAAAAAATGGTTTGGCACAGACAAGTAGAGCCAAAAGGCCTGTTTCTGAGCTGTAATTTTGCATGGTTCTATGTCTAGCCTTTGCAGAACCTTTCCCCTGTCCACCACTGGATCCTCCCCACCTTCCATTCCTGTTCTGCACCAGAGACTCACTCATTGTGTACTTGTAGAGCCCTAACCCTTCCTGCCCTGCCTCACTTTCTATGAAAAGCACCAGTGGTGTGGGAGGAGAAAGAATGACCCTCCTAATGATTATTCTGCAACAGATGAATTCTATTTTGAGCTGAAGACTGGAGGGAGGGGTGGAACACAAGGGGCCAGGGCCTCATGTCGACTGTCCTGCTCTCCTCTAAGTACCCACAGCACAAGTGGATCATGGGGAGAATAATATTTCATCCTGAAAAATGGTTCAGAGAATGCTGTGGGAGTCCCAATGATATTACTGTCAGGCAGGCTAAATATTGTGTTGTCAATGAATAGGCCAAGCCAGCCTGTAAATCTCACAAGCAGCAAGTGGTTTTTGACAGCTGAAACAAGTGGGGTGGATTCAATTGTTCATCGTTCAGATCTGCACAATTCTATTAAACTGATGATCGAAAATTCTACATGACCATCAATCTTAGGCTCATATCACACACCTCCATCGTGTTCATTCCTCTATGAGCAAAACTGCTGTCCATGCCTTTGTCACCTCTAGACTCAACATTTCCAATGCTTCCTGAACAGTATCCCTCAGCCAATACCCAAATAGATTCTGTTTCAATGCTCTTTGTGGGATCTTGCTGTGTGTAAATGGCTGCTGCATTTCCTACATCACAACAGTGCTTATACTTCTCTCCACAGGACCACCCTGAGATGCTGAACGGAGCCGGAGGTTTGGAGACCCTGGCGGGGCGCCGGAGGTTTGGAGACCCTGGCGGGGCGCCGGAGGTTTGGAGACCCTGGCGGGGCGCCGGAGGTTTGGGAGTTATATCTTAGTTAAGTTTCTTTGACAGTGTCCAGGCATCCAGGTCAGAAATGAAACTCTCTCAGCCACCTGTCTGGCACTCGCTGTTGCCCATCACCACCCACATCTATGGGAACCAGACCTGACTTTCACCCCGCACTTAATCGAATTCTTAGGACTCTTGTGTATCTGTACCCAGAAATGTTCATTAGCCAAGTTTCTAATAAGGTGACATTACATAGTCGCTCTATTAATGCGAAGCCAGTGGTTGAAGGTTTGGAACATTACAGTATAAGGAGCTGATCACAGAGGACACGGAGAAACAATAATTTACTGCTTCAAACTGCCCAAGGTTTGAGAATGAGTAATCCCAGGGTGGCATAAAACCCTGCTCAAAATTGGCAGCAGATGTACCAGCCTTTGCCAAGCATTTTCTGGACTCTGAGGAATTACGAGTCCTTCTCAGGCCGAGGAGTTGGCAAGGGCACAGGATGCCAAGCAGTGAAAGACAAAGGAGCCACAGTGTGGACGGGACAGCGCTGTAAAAATGGATCAATTAACTGCCCCTTCCCTGAGCCAGCTGGGACAGGGCACAGAAAAGTACCCGAGCACCACACAACAATCCAATCATTCAGATCGTGTTCCGAGAATGCTGCCAACCAGCCTGCAATAAAACAAATGCTGATCTCACAACAATGGATGCGCCAATGTTCCCCCCCACCCCTTCCAACATTTCCCACCCGCAGGGCAGGAAATGTGAGAGTCAGCCTCTTCGACTGGGTGCCAACATGAATATTCAGAGCACTAATATTTACATTTTTACATCATGAACTATCCCTCATTGTTTTGCTTTCTATAAAACACAAATGGATTTGAACTGCAATTGTCCCTACTATTTTCCCACACTGGGTCAAATCAGAAACAGAAACATCACTTTGCCTTCTGATAGGAGGCACTTAGGACTGGGTGTGGCTGCAATATCTTTCACGATGCTCTATGCCCGCAGTGTCTTGGGGACACTGAACAGTGAGCTCCCTCCGTGAGGGAGGGAGCGAGGCGACCGTGAGCTCCCTCCGTGAGGGAGGGAGCGAGGCGACCGTGAGCTCCCTCCGTGAGGGAGGGAGCGAGGCGACCGTGAGCTCCCTCCGTGAGGGAGGGAGCGAGGCGACCGTGAGCTCCCTCAGAATCATAAAATCCATAGGATGCAGGAGGCCATTTGGCATATCAAATTTGCATCCACTCTCTAAAAGAACATCTTACCTAGACCCTCTCCTCTGCTCCATCCCTGTAACCCTGCACATTTACCAGCTAACCTGCACATCTTTGGAGGAAACCGGAGCACTTGGAGGAAAGCCACACAGACACAGGGAGAACTCCACACAGACAGTGGCCCAAGCCGGGAATTAAATCTGGGTCCTTGGTGCTGTGATGCAGCAGTGCTAACCAGTGGGCCACAATGCCACACGAAAAAATGTGTGCTGGACATACTAAAGTCAGCATTCAGTAGCAACTGGATTTTGCAGAAACATTAATGACAGAAAGTGAGAAGCTGTCAGTGTGAGAAACAGGGTCTAGGTATTCCAACAGACAGTAAAACCTGGATATGGAGTGGACCAGAAGGAATAGCTCACGATTAAATGCTGACATTCACTTGATTTAGTACCACAATGCAATGGCACCCTCTATGCTGCAAAGCTGCACTTCACAAGACACAGCACCACTTATAGGGTTCCTTTTACTGTGAACACAAACTGGACATAGACACCAGGGCAAGAGCTGACCCGGTACCCTGAGGAGTGGTGCCGCCCCAACTAGGCTGGGGGGGGGGGGGGGGGGGGGGGGGTGGAACGATGACACGCTGCCCCACGGGAGGGTGATGCTGCACCGGGGTGATGTGCCCCACGGGAAGGTGACGCTGCACTGGAGGGCGATGCCACCCTGGGACCCTGTGGGGTGATGCTGCCCTGGGACTTCAGGGAGTGACATTGATTGATTCATTGTCACATGTAGTAGCAGACAGTGTAAAATATTTTTTCTTGCCGGCTATACAGACAAAACATACTGTTCATAGAGAAGGAAAGGACACAGTGCAGAATGTAGTGTTAGTAATAGCTAGGGTGTAGAGAAAGATCAACTTAATGCGAGGTAGGTCCATTCAAAAGTCTGGCAGCAGCAGGGAAGAAGCTGTTTTTGAGTCAGTTGGTACAATATTTGGTAGCAAACTGACTAAAGAGGCACTAATAAAGTGGGCATCTTGAAATTGAACATCGCTGTTCCTTTACTGTCAGTGCTGAAAGCACTGAAGGAACCATGTCCAATAAATAGTGCCCAGAAGGCAGTTACAGGCAAGGTCAGGACAGATCGAGGCACATTGGTCAGTATGTGAGAGAGCCACGGTGTTCTCCTCGAAGTATTGAAAGCCAAGGGACCATATTCACCAGAGGTGTTTAAATTCTTAAAGGTTGTGATTTCCAGTCTCACTCCTGAGATTTCAGAAAGTAATCTGAATGTTGGGGCACACTGTTAGAGGAAGCTGTCACAGACCTTAATCCAAGGCCTCACTCTGCCCTCAGGTGGATTTAAGGACCCCACAGCCACAATTCTGAAGAGCTAGGGGAGTTCATAGAATCATAGAAACCCTACAGTCCAGAAACAGGCCATCTGGCCCATCCAGTCTGCACCGACCACAATTCCATCCAGGCCCTACTGCCATATCCCAACACATTTACCCGTTAATCGGGTAAATGTTGGACGTTGGACGTAGAATGTTGGACCCTTAGAGGATGAGAGGGGGGACTTAGTGGTAGGGGATGGGGAAATGGCTGAGGCCTTGAATAACTTTTTTGTTTCGGTCTTCACGGAGGAGGACATGAATAATTTGCCGGGTGTTAGCGATGGAAAGATGGTAGGAGTGGAGAGCCTGAATGACATTATTGTTACTAAAGAGGCAGTGCTCGAAAGACTGGAGGGACTGATTGTGGACAAGTCCCCAGGACCGGATGGAATGCATCCAAGGGTTCTGAAAGAAATGGCGGAGGTGATAGTGGATGCCTTGGTGATTATTTTCCAAACGTCGCTAGATTACGGGGAAGTGCCGGAAGATTGGAAAACGGCTAATGTTACGCCATTGTTTAAGAAGGGTGGCAGGCAAAAGGCAGGGAATTATAGGCCGGTTAGTTTAACGTCTGTTGTAGGTAAAATGTTAGAATCTGTGATCAAGGAGAAAATAGCGAGGCATCTTGAGGAAAATTGTTTGATAGAGCAGACGCAGCACGGTTTCGTTAAGGGGAAGTCGTGTATGACGAATTTATTGGAGTTCTATGAGGATGTGTCTAGGGCGGTGGTTAGAGGAGAGCCGGTGGATGTGGTGTTTCTTGATTTTCAGAAGGTGTTTGATAAGGTGCCGCACAAGAGGTTATTACAGAAGGTCAGGGGGCATGGAGTTAGGGGTAGGGTGTTAGCGTGGATAGGAGATTGGCTGTCAAATAGGAGGCAGAGAGTGGGGGTCAATGGGTGCTATTCGGATTGGCGGTTGGTGACTAGTGGAGTGCCCCAGGGAGTGCTGGGGCCTCAGCTATTTACCATTTATATAGATGATCTGGATGAGGGAACTGAGTGTATGGTGTTGAAGTTTGCTGATGACACCAAGATTGGTGGAACGGCAAATTGTGCGGAGGGTGTGGAAAGTCTGCAGAAGGATCTAGATAGGCTGGGCGAATGGGCCAGGAAATGGCAAATGGAATTTAATGTTGGCAAGTGTGAAGTTGTCCACTTTGGTAGGAATAATGGTAGGAAGGACTATTACTTACATGGCAAAAAACTGCAGCACGCAACGGTGCAGAGGGACCTCGGGGTCCTTGTGCATGAGTCGCAAAAACCCAGCCTGCATGTGCAGCAGGTGGTCAGGAAGGCAAATGGGATGCTAGCCTTCATAGTGAGGGGGACTGAATATAAAAGTAGGGAGGTCTTGCTGCAACTGTACAGGGCACTGGTGAGGCCGCAGCTGGAGTACTGTGTGCAGTTTTGGTCGCCGCACTTACGCAAGGATATTTTGGCCTTGGAGGGAGTGCAGAGGAGGTTTACTAGGCTGATACCGGAGTTGAGGGGGTTGAACTATGAGGAGAGGCAGAATAAACTAGGCTTGTACTCGTTAGAGTTTAGAAGAATGAGGGGAGATCTCATTGAGACATATAAGATGATGAATGGGATGGATACGATTGAGGTGGAGAGGCTCTTCCCGCTCAGAAAGGACAGTAGGACTTGAGGGCACAGCCTCAAGATAAAGGGGGGGGAGCGGTTTAGAACGGAGTTGAGGAGGAACTTTTTCACTCAAAGGGTGGTGAATCTCTGGAATTCTCTGCCCATTGAAGTGGTGGAGGCAGCCTCGCTAAATATATTTAAGATGCGGGTTGACAGGTTTTTGATAGGCAAGGGGATTAAGGGTTATGGGGAGAGGGCGGGAAGGTGGAACTGAGATACGACAGATCAGCCATGATCTTACTGAATGGCGGGCCAGGCTCGAAGGGCTAGATGGCCTACTCCTGCTCCTATTTCTTAAAGTTCTTATAATCCCTCTAACCCACGTATCTCAGAACACTAAGAGGCAATTTTAGCCTGGCCAATCAACCTAACCCGCACATCTTTGGTTTGTGGGAGAAAACTGGAGCACCCAGAGGAAACCCATGCAGACAGGAGGAGAATGTGTAAACTCCACATAGACAGTGACCCAAGCCGGGAATCGACCCCAGGCCCCTGGTGCTGTGAAGCAGCAGTGCTAACCACTGTGCTACCATGTTGCCTGTACCGTACCAAGTTGGCCTCAGCATGCTGGGGTCAATATTTACCCAAATAATTCCTCCTAAAAAAACCCAATTGCCACTCTGCTGTTTGTGGGAGCTTGCTCTACACACATTTACTGCCAGCATGGATCATGAAATGGAAACCGTAAATAACACAGATCTGTGCAGCAAAAGAAACCAGGTTTAAAACGGAGAATGGAAGCTTTAAGTATTCTGCCTCCGTTCTGTGGAAGACATTTCTGAACATGGAGAACTATTCAGAAGCAAGCAGGCCTGTGAACTGGAGAATATGATGTGGAGGTGCCGGTGTTGGACTGGGGTAAACACAGTAAGAAGTGACTTCTTAACTGGAGAATGCACAATGCAATGTTCCCATGAAAAGCTCCCGCCCCCTCTCCCCAGTTATAATGGTATCTGCCCATGTAAACATGTCACAATGCAGCACTCCCTCTATCCAGAGTGTAGAATCACAGCACATTTACACAAACGGGAAAACGACATTCCCAGGCACATCCTGCAGCCAAAATTACTCTGAACACCTACACTACATGGATCACAGAGGTTAAGGCTGAATGCTGAAATCTAACATTTACAAGCAGGCATTAGGAGGGTAGGGAAGGGATAAATACATTATACTGCTCCTTAATTGATGGGAACAATATCTCCTATAATTACTGTTCAGTGGCGTTGCTGTACAGTATAATTCAATTCAAAACATAGAAAACAATCACAAACATAATCATGTTAACAACATTCAACAATGCCCACAGCTTTCAAATACCAAACCTGAAACTCAGATCATAATCAATATTTGGTGAATAACTTAGGCACAACAACTGTATTAGGTATCTAAAACGTGTCTTGCTCAAAGAATCAGTTGAGTTGATACAAATATTTCCACAGACATCATAAACCTCAATGCCAACGATAAGTTTTCACAATTAGCCAGCACATTTGGTTCTATGGTGATTAAAACTGCAGAAACGAATGGTTTGATACCTGAACTCGCACACAGTATAAGGGTATACTTATGGTGACTGTGAGTATTAGAAAAGGGAGGGTGTTAGGCTGAGGAGAGGGAACAGGCAAATAGAATTTACCCCGCATTCTGAAGACATTTTAAATATCCTAATATAAATTCCTGTTCTGACATCTATAAATTCCCGGGTCCCACTTTAAAATGGCAATTGCTTATGTAAACATGTCACAGAGCAGGTTAACTACAGTGTGCGTCCACACTGATGGCATCTGGAAACCACTGTGCATAGATTTTATACTGGATAGATTTCAGCTCAATCTATTAGCCTCATGTACATATTAACCATAGTCCCAACAATTAGATATTTTAATCAAACTCTCCTATTATTTCAATTAGCAACAAATACTATATATTTAGCAAGAATTGTGCAAAATCAATTTTTGACAATATATTTGTTAATTAGACCATGACTTTTCTATCAGTGCGGCGCCATTATTGATTACGGCCAGTTACACAGAAAATATAGCCCAGTCAATAAATAATATTGAAAACACAGACATTTACGTACACAGAGAAAAGACAGATAATTAAACCCTCTGGGAGACTTTAGTAAGATCCAGTTCTGAAGTTTAAGCATTAATTAACTCCCAAATGTATTAGATATTAGCATAGATATTAGCATTAGCTCTTGGTCACATGAGATAGAGGCCCATCATTGAGCAGATACTTAGTTAGGACCCCAATATCAAACAGGAATCAAATTAACAATCCCTGTCACTGATCAGGTATTGAGTTAAAGCACCAATGTTTGATCAGAATCAGTTTCAGCCCCCGTTATCGATCGGGCATCAAGTGAGAGCCCGTTATCAATCGGTCATCAAGCAGGAGCCTGTTATCGATCGGACATTGAGTGGGAGACCATTATTAATTGGATATTGAGTCGGAGCCCGTTATTGAGTTCAGAACACCCAATTTAAGGACAAAACATTCAGATAACCCTGTGGGGGCTCTTTGCTTTGGTTTGTTTATCTACATTAAGAATGGGCAGGACTCGACTGCACTAGTTCCAGAAAGAGGAGGAGGGAGGGAGACAGGGCTGGGATGGTGGGGGCATGGGATCCTGGGGGGCAGGGTGCTGCCAAGGGCTGGGAGGTGCAGGGGGAATGCCAGGGCTGGGGGGATAACGGGATGGAGTGGGGGGCGGGGGGAATGCCAGGGGCGAGAATGCCGATGGTGGGGGGGATGCCATTTGGGCAGGCAGTGGTAATCCCGGGGGGCGCGGGGGTAATGCCGGGGGAGTGGGGGATGATTGCCGGGGAGAGGCAGGTGAATGCCTGCTTGGGGTGGGGGAGGGTTGGTGCGGGGGAATACCAGGGGGGAAGCAGGGGAATGCTGCGGGGTGGGCGGCAGGGTGATTGCTGGGATGAGGGGTAGGAATGCCATGGGGAGTGTGGGGAATACCAAAGGGGAGGGGGTGGATTGCTAGGGAGAGGAGGAAAGAATGTCAGGTTGAATGCTGTGGGGTGGGGGTGGGAGGGGTGAATGCCAGGGGGAGGGGGTGGGTATCGGCGGGGGGAGGTGAATGCCGGGGCTGGGGGGGGGTGGTGGCATGGTGGTGGTTGGGGGTGGGAGGCCCGGGGAAGGGAGGAGGAGAGATGAGGAGGGAGGGGAGAGAATAAAAGGGGATGAGCGAGGAGGAGGGGAGGTCCGAGGAGGAGAAGTGGAGGGAGGTCCAGAGACTCACCTCAGAGCGGCCTGAGCTGGTGGGCGGTGCCGGCTGGAGCCGGGGCTGTGAGCGGGCGGGGGACCGGCCCAGGCCAGGCCGCGGATCCCAGCCCTCTTCCCGGCCTCGCTGCTGCCTCTATCTCTCCCTCCCTCCCGCCCCGCGGGGGGAGGCCTCCCGGAGCCACTGCTTGCCCTCCTTCCCCGGGCGGCGGCTGCACAAAGATGGCGCTGGCCCTTCCCTTCCCCGCGGAGCCGGGCCACAGGCCTCGGGCTGGAGTAGCAGGAGAGGCCGCTTCCCCCCCCCCGGCGCTTTAAGCCGCGGGTCCCTCCTTCGCTCACACACAAGCCGCAGTAACACACATACACTGCTCGGCAGGAACTCCTCTCTCCCGGAGTCAGAATGTCCTGCCCGGGGAAAGGGATTTAAATTCCTCTCGCTCTCATTTTCCCGCGGTTCAAACTTCCCGCCCGTCACAAAATGGCGGCCAACCGCCGCCGTTCGCGCCGGCCTTTCAAACCTGGAGCCGGTGAAAGGATCGAATTCCCCCCCTTTTCGGCCCCCCTCCCCACCCCACCGCCCAGATAATCAGCCACACATTTCCCCCTCCCCGGGCCGCCGCCTCGATCCCGGCCCCGGCAGCCTGACCGTTAGAGTTTGAATTTTCCCGCGCGCGCGGCCCGGCATAGGCGCCGCAAAATGGCGGCCGCGAGAGAGAGAGGCAGCGGTGAGTGAGAGACAAAGAGAGATCCTCCCTTAGCTTCACACACATACACACTGCAGCAGCAGCGCGACTCCCCAAAGGAAAACACATTTTATTCCAGTTCTTGTGTTTTAAGAAAAAACAGATTTGCACCGTTTGGACTTTCCCGCCCTTGCTGGACAAAATGGCGGCCAGAAACCGTCATTCTCCCTCAGAGATCGCTATTGGTGCGTGTGATTTTTCAAAAATATAATTTAACTCCTATTTAATATTTTCCCATTTCCTATCTTTAGAAATTGTTAAGTTGCCCCTTCAATTGTCTTATTATGTGAAAATACTGGTTTAAAACCCTTTGGTTTCAATTCTCCCTCCCCCACCCCCAGGTCAGGTCATCACTGGGATGTGCGTCTATTTTCCAAAATAATTGTATTCCAATCTGACGTTTTTTCATGACTATCGGTCAGTCAGTTTTGCCTTTCTTATACTATGTACACCTGTGACTGCAGCCAAATTCCCCTCCAACTCGATTTTCAAGTTTGTTGATGACACCACTGTAGTGGGGCAGATCTCAAACAATGACTAGACAGAGTACAAGAAACAGATAAAAGAATCTGGTGAACTGGTGCAGCAAAAATAATCTCTCCCCCAATGTCTACAAAATCAAGGCAATAGTCATCGACTTCAGGAAAGGAGAACACGGAGTTGAGGAGGAACTTCTTCACTCAAAGGGTGGTGAATCTCTGGAATTCTCTGCCCGTTGAAGTGGTGGAGGCTGCCTCGCTAAATATTTTTAAGACACGGGTTGACAGGTTTTTGATAGGCAAGGGGATTAAGGGTTATGGGGAGAGGGCAGGAATGTGGAACTGAGACACAACAGATCAGCCATGATCTCAATGAATGGTGGGGCAGGCTCGAGGGGCTAGATGGCCTACTCCTGCTCCTATTTCTTATGTTCTTATTAACATGCCCCTGTCCACATCAACAGGGACAAAGTAGAAATGGGTGAGAGCTTCAAGATTTTAGGTGTCCAGATCACCAACAACTTGTCCTGGTCCCCCCCATACCAATGCTATAATTAAGAAAGCCCACCAACACCTCTACTTTCTCAGAAGACTCAGTGTCAGCTACGACTCTCACCAACTTTTACAGATGCACCACAGAAAGCATTTTTCTGGTTGTATCACAGCTTGGTATGGGCTCCTGCTCTGCCCAAGACCACAAGGAACTACAAAAGGTTGTGAATGTAGCCCAACCCATCACACAAACCAGCCTCCCATCCATTGACTCTGTCTACACTTCCCGCTGCCTTGGAAAAGCAGCCAACATAATTAAGGACCCCACACATCTCAGACATTCTCTGTTCCACTTTCTTCCGTCAGGAAAACAATACAAAAGTCTATGGTCATATATCAGCCAACTCAAGAACAATTTTTTCCCTGCTGCTGTCAGTATTTTGAATGGACTTACGTTGCATTAAGTTGATCTTTCTCTACACCCTAGCTATGACTGTAACACTACATTCTGCACTTTCCTTCTCTATGAACGATATGTTTTGTCTACATAGCATTGACATGTCTAAGACTATAAAATGAGAAGTATTGTTTCTTGCATTAACCAGACAAAGCGTACCGTTCATAGAGGAGGGAGTGCAGAATGTAATGTTACAATTTGTTTCTTTTTCAGTATACACCAATGCAGTTTCTGTGACAATCCCCTGGTCGTCAAACTATTGCGCGTGTTCGGGTAGACTGAGGGAAAATTTAGCTTGGCCACTGCACCTAACCAGCACCTCTTTTGGACTGTGGGAGGAAATAGAACATAGAACATTACAGCGCAGAACAGGCCCTTCGGCCCATGATGTTGCGCCGACCAGTTACAAAAACAATGACCCACTAGCCTATACCAATCCCTTTTCGTCCATAAACCTATCCATAGATCTCTTAAACGCCCCCAAACTAGGCGCGTTTTACAACTGCAGCAGGCAGGGCATTCCAATCCCTCACCACCCGCTGGGTAAAGAACCTACCCCTGACATCCGTCCTGTAGCTACCCCCCCTTAATTTAAAGCCATGCCCCCTCGTGCTAGCTTTCTCCATCCGAGGAAAAAGGCTATCACTATCCACCCTATCTAAACCTCTAATCATCTTATATGTTTCAATAAGAAATGGGAGAAAACCCACACACATGATGAGAAAATGCAGACTACACAGACCGGGATGTGAATGTACAGGTACATAGCTCACTGAAAATGGCAATGCAAGTGGAGAAGGTAGACAAAAAGGCATACAGCGTGCTTGTCTTCATTGGCTGGGGCAATCAGTTTAAAAATTGGTAATTCATGTTGCAGTTTTATTGAACCTTAGTTACATCGTACTTGGAATATAGTGTTCAATTTTGGTCGCCACACTACCAGAAGGATGTGAAGACTTTGGAGAAGGTTTGGAAAAGATATTTACCAGGATGAAGCCTGGTATGGAGGGCATTAGCTATGAGGAGAGGTTGGACAAACTTGGTTTGTTCTCACTGGAACGAGAGGTTGAGGGGTGACCTGATAGAAGTCTACAAGGTTGAGAGGCATGGACAGAGTGCATAGTCAGAAGCTTTTTCCCAGGGTGGAAGAGCCAATTACTAGGGGGGCACAGGTTTAAGGTGCGAGGGGCAAGGTTTAAAGATGTATGAGGCAGATTTTTTTTACAGAGAGCAGTGGGTGCGTGGAATTTGTTGCTGGGATAGTGTGAGTGGATACAGTAGTGACTTAGAGGGTGTTTTGACAAATACATGCGTAGGATGGGAATAAAGGGATATGGTCCCAGAAGGATAGGGGGTTTTAGTTCAGTCAGGCCTCATGGTCAGTGCAGGCTTGGAGGGCTGTAATTTTTTTGTTCTTTGACTGACCCAAGCCAGGTCTCTGGCACAGAGTTGGTAGCACTAACCACTGTGCTGACCACATGTACTGGGATACAGTAAAAAGTATTGTTTCTGGTGCTATACAAAGCATACCGTTTGTAGAGAAGGACAGAGTGCAGAATATAGCGTTACAGTCATAGCTGGGGTGTAGAGAATGATCAACTTAATGCAAGGAAGTCCATTCAAAAGTCTGAGTAGCAGGGATGAAGCTGTTCTTGAGTCGGTTGGTACGTGACCTCAGACTTTTGTATCTTTTTCCTGACGGAAGGTGGAAGAGAGAATTTTGGGGTGTGGGGTCCTTGATTATGCTGGCTGCTTTTCTGAGGCAGCAGGAAGTGTAGACAGAGTCAATGGTTGGGAGGCTGGTTTGCGAGATGGGTTGGGCTACGTTCACAACCTTTTTATAGTTCCTTGCATTCTTGGGCAGAATAGGAGCCATTCCAAGCTGTGATACAACCAGAAAGAATGCTTTCTATGGCAAATCTGTAAAAGTTGGTGAGAGTTGTAGCTGACATATCAAATTTCCTTAAGTATCCTCAAAGTAGAAGCAATGGCAGGCTTTCTGAACTATAGCAATGGCATGAAGGGAACCAGGACACGTTGGTGACCTGGACACCTAAAAGCTTGAAGCTCACAATCATTGTTACTTAGTCCCATTGATGCAGACAGGGATCTGTTCTCCACAATGCTTCTAGTTAAAAAAACCCTTTTAATGGCAACATAACCTGTCTGTTCCCATTCTCTACCCACTCCCCCCCCACCTGACTGAATATTTTCAGATCTCCCCATGACCATATTAGTTAGCTTTGCCTTCAAATGTTTTGAGAGGTCATCCCTGGCACTGTTACTGTGAAATGATTCTACTCGCACTTATTGTCAGATCCCTCTCCCGATGGTCCCAAGTCAGCCAACTTTCCCTTCAAAATGTCTTTTTTAAGTTTGTTTAATAAACATCTTTGGTGGTTTGAATTTTCCCACACTTACATAACAACAAGGTGGCCATAAACTGTCCCCCTCTCCAGGGAGAAGCTATTGAAAAAATAATTTTGCTCATACTTAACATATTCAGACCCCTAATGACCACAACTCAGTCAGATTTGCATGTATGTTTAATATCAAGTTTTTTATTCTTTTAATCTGATAAATTTGGTTTGAATTTTCCCACCTGACATGGTGACCGCAAAGAAAACAGCCTCCCGATTCTTTTACGTATGTTTGGTGACCTCGTACTGTTAAATAGGTGAGAGTGTCAGTGCAAAAAAATGAAAATTAGATTTCAGCAGCTTCGAATTTCGCCAGGCTTTTCTACAAAGGGTGGCACACCAGTTAGCACTGCTCTCAGCACCAGGGATCTAGATTCAATTCCTAGCTTGGGTCACTCATTGTCTGTGAATCTGCACATTCTCCCCATGATGGTTTTGTCCCATAGTTTGAGGTTAGGTGCATTGGCTGTGCTAAATTCTCCCTCAGTGCACCCGAACAGGCGCCACTGTGTGGTGACCAGGGGATTTTCACTAACTTCACTGCAGTGTTAATGTAGGCCTACTTGTGACACTAAAAGAAACATTAAACCTCCTAGCATTTTTTCTACCAACAACCCCCATCAGCATCTATCTTCACTTTACTAATTGCTCTTTAATCAAATAGTGGCAATGGGAGGTATGCTGGAGCGTTCACTTGCTGGTGTTGTGCCAACACTCTGGTCAACTATCCCATCTTGTTTATCAAAAGAACATTTCCATTCTCATTTTTGCCTCCAGTGCATGTTCCCAGTGAATAGGTTAGCAGCAGAGAATCCACACCACCTGACTAACAAGTATTGTGGAGCACATGAGGAAGGTTTGACTTTTGCTGGGAACGTAGGATTCAGCCAGGGCAACAGCAGTGTTGATTCAGCCAGTCCTGCCACCTGGGGCAACAGTGTTGGACAATTCCAGTCTCCCACCGTTGGGTGTTGTCAAGAGGAGTCACAAATCCAGAAGTAGTCCTCCTCTTGTTTGCTACAAACAAAAATACTCAATAGGAGGCCCCAGAACAGAACACCACATTGTCCATTTGGTTGATTTTTTTTTAATAATATAGTAACATTGAAAATTCATAAGCAACTCAGTACACAACACTGTCCCCTCAGCCAGCTGCTATTGGCTAGACGCAGGTTAAAAAAAAACTTCAGGCCAACTTATCCAGAGCCTTTCAAATTGGGCAAAACTTAAGGGAGGAGGCATGGGATCTCATCTGGGGAAGTGTATGGAGCAGTGTGCTCATAAATACTTTGCATTTTACTACTAGGTCTCAGTACCTCTAACACAAGAACCTAATCTTGCCCTTCAGCGAGATGCACAAAGCACAGAAGAAGCTACGGAATAAAGGACACAAGTGATCCCTCCTGGGCTTTAGAAGGACAAGAAGCAATCTCATTTAAACATAAAATTCTCAAGAGGATGTGACAGGGTAAATGATGAGAGGCTGTTCCTTTCGGGGCTGGAGATTTCAGGACTCTGTGGGTTAGGAGTGGTTGTTTTGGACTGAGATGAGGAGACACCTCTTTGCTCGAGAGGGTCGTGAATCTTTGGAATTCGCTACCCTAAAGAGGGCTGCGGCTGCTCCATCAGAGGAAATTCCAATCTGTGGGACTGATGGATTTTTAGCCACTCAAGGGATTGGGAGGGAAAGTGGAGTCAAGATGAAAGATTAACCATGATTTCATTAGATAGTAGAAGTAGGCTTGAGGGACCGAATAGCCTCACCATGTTCCTCCTACTCCTTGTGTTCTCTGAGGCAAAGGTTACAATGTTTGTACCACTCAAGACCCATAACTCAAACCCAAATCCTAACCCACCCCTCCACCCAAAAACTCCAGATAAATCTACAGGTTTGTCCTACCCTCTCCCCACCCCATCCATCCAGAACTCCTGAACAGACAGAAATATCTTACAAAATGGGAAGAGTTTGGGAACTGGAGAGCTTTTGGACAGTGATGGGGAAGTAAAACCACATGCCTATTTAAAAAACAAACCAGCAAATAGATGGGAGTTTCAGATTCTCACAATCCATCTGTTCAGAAAAGTTTTGTACAATCGGGTCCCAGACAGCGTAATGGCAAAGGATTTCTTTCTCGTCCGTCCTTGGGTTCAGATCTGAGGCTAAAATTTCTTCTGCTTAGCTGGTGGCCTGCAAGGAAAGAGACAAATGTAACAGCGTACTGTCAGTGAATCAGTCTACTGTCACCCAAAACACACAGTGTCCTCGCAAGATATTTCATACACACAACGTCCTCAGCAAGATATTCAATATACACTGCCTCCTTGGTAAGATATGATTCAATACGTAAGCTCTCTGATTAGATGCAGCTTCAGAGAAATGGTAGCACAATGGTTAGCACTGCTGCTTCATAACACAGTAAGAAGTCTCACAACACCAGGTTAAAGTCCAACAGGTTTATTTGGTAGCAAACGCCACTAGCTTTCAGGGCTGTGCCCCTTCGTTAGGTGAATGGGGAGTTCACAATGCCAGGGACCTGACTCAATTCCCAGCTTGGGTCACTGCCTGTGTGGTTTGCATGTTCTCCCCATGTCTGCATGGGTTTCCTTTGGGTGCTCCGGTTTCCTCCCACATTCTGAAAGACATGCTGGTTAGGGTGCATTGACCCAAACAGGTGCCAGACTCTGGTGACTAGGGGAATTTCACAGTAATATGCAATGTTAATGACTAATAAATAAACTTTTAACTTTAGATATTGGCTTTAAAGCAGGTACAGTGAGAGTGGTTTAATTTCCATAAGCAAATCGGGCATCTTCTCCAAAGACGCCACTGCAGAGATGAACATGGCCATTCCTGTTCTGTCCCAACGGCAAGGCACCGGCCCAGAAGCAGCAACCAAGTCTGGGGTGGTTCAATTCCAACCGGTCAATAGCATCTGCTTCCTCTTCCAATTTGTCTCGCTCCTTCGGCACTGAAGGCAGCAATTAGTGTTGGATCTGACAGGACTCATGGGCGTCCGCATACCACCTAGACTGCTCGACTGGCACCCTATCCATCATGTTAAATATTGAGCAGCAATACCTGGGAACACTGCCACCTGCAAGTTCCAAAGAACAAAGAAAATTCCAGCACAGGAAAGGCCCTTCGGCCCTCCAAGTCTGCACCAACCATGCTGCCTGACTGAACATAAGAAATAGGAGCTGGAGTAGGCCATCTATTCCTTCGAGCCTGCCCCACCATTCAATAAGATCATGGCTGATCTGAAGTGGATCAGTTCCACTTACCTGCCTGCTCCCCATAACCCTTAATTCCCTTATCGATCAGAAATCTATCTACCCATGACTTAAACATATTCAACAAGATAGGCTCCACCACTTCAACGGGCAGAGAATTCCAGAGATTCACCACCCTCAGAGAAGAAGTTCCTCCTCAACTCTGTTCTAAACTGCATCCCCTTATTTTGAGGTTGTACCTTCTAGTTCTGGTTTCCTTTCTAAGTGGAAAGAAGCTCTCTACCTCAATCCTGTCTAGCCCCTTCATTATCTTATATGTCTCTATAAGATCCCCCCTCAGCCTTCTAAACTCCGAGTACGAACTAAAACCCCCACCCTTCCGGGACGATACCCCTCTATTCCCATCCTATTCATGTATTTGTCAAGACAGCCCTTAAAAGTCACTACCATATCCACTTTCACGATCTCCCCCAGCCGCAAATTCCAGGCACCAAGCGCACTGTGTAAAAAAATCTGTCTCGTACATCTCCTTTAAACCTTGCTTCTTACACCTTAAACCTGTGCCCCTGAGTAATTGACTCTTCCACCTGGGAAAAAGCTTCTGACTATCCACTCTGTCCATGCCTCTCATAATCTTATAGATTTGTATCAGGTCACCCTCAACCTCCATCGTTCAGTGAGAACAAGTTTCTCCAACCTCTCCTCATAGGTAATGCCCTCCATACAAGGCAACATCCTGGTAAATCTCTTCTATACCCTCTCTGAAGCCTCCACATCCTTCTGGTAGCGAGGCAACCAGAATTGAACACTATATTCCAAGTGCAGCCTAACTAAGGTTCTATAAAGCTGCAACATGACTTGCCAGTTTTTAAACTCAATACCCCGGCTGATTAAGACAAGCATGCCGTATGCCTTCTTGACTGCCTTCTCTACCTGTGTTGCCAGTTTCAGTGACCTGTGTACCTGTACACCTAGATCCCTTTACCTATCTTAAGGGCTCTGCCATTTACTGTATTTTCCTATCTGTATTAGACCTTCCAAAATGCATTACCTCACATTTGTCTGGATTAAACTCCATCTGCCATCTCTCCGCCTAAGTCTCCAGCCAATCTATATCCTGCTGAATCCTCTGATGGTCTTTATCACTGTCAGCAAATCCACTAATCTTTGTATCGTCCGCAAACTTACTGATCAAACCAGTTACATTTTCCTCCAAATCATTTATATATATATATTAGAAACAGCAAAGGAACCAGCACTGATCCCTGAGGAACACCACTTGTCACAGCCCTCCATTCAGAAATACACCCACTGCTACCCTCTGTCTTCTTTGACTGAGCCAGTTTTGTACCCACCTTGCCAGTTCACCTCTGATCCCATGCGACTTCACCTTCTGCTCCAGTCTGCCATGAGGGACCTTGTCAAAGGCCTGAAATCCATGTAGACAACATGCACTGCCCTACCATCATCAACCATCTTTGTCACTTCCTTGTAAAATTTGATCAAGTTATTGAGACACAATCTCTCCTTAAGACACTTCATTTTGACTTGGAAGTACATCAGCTGTTCCTTCAGTCACTGGGTCAAAGTCCTGAACACTGGAAGGATGGTCAGGCTGCGGATTTCTCTCCTCCCAGGTCACTGAATATATTCAAGGCTGAGTCAGATTTCTTACGCAAGGATAATGAGGGGGAGGAGACGGCTGGCAAAGTGATGTTAAGACCACAACCAGATCAGCCATGATCTTATTGACTGGTGGGGCAAGCTCAAAACTCCAGCTCTTATGTGCAGACGGGAAGCTGCTACACCCGACACTCAACACAAACTCAGACTGCAGCGTTAGCGCACTGGGTACATTCTCTCAACACAAAGAACCCGCTTCACTTCTGAAAGAAAGACCGACCCACCCCACATAATTTTTCACTATTTACAGCCATCGTGAGGCATGAATATACCAATCACAATCCTGTTTGGCAGGAGATACCAGGATACCTACGCTCCACACCTCTACCCCACCAGGAGCCCAGAGTTGTCAGTCAACAGACATGGGCAGGAATTATTCAATGACAGACACGCACCTGTATGTTCCTACAACAACAGCGTGATCTCTCTCATAGGGTTCCAACGTTAACTGTTCCTGGGGTTTCATGTTCTCCTGTTGCATCTTCTTCACCTCTGCTGCAAACACTGCCTCAGGAGCTGCGGTGGAATCAATGCAGTTTGCCTGCAGGATAAATACACACAGACATTAGCCCAACTGTGAGGCCCCTGCACTACCCAGGCTTCCTGGAGACACACTTACAGACAAGTCCTCTCTGCAGGCATTATCAGATACCACGCTGGGCTAAGCTATTCTGCTGAAATATCCACACATTGTCCCCACTCAATTTACAAACGATCAGGTCTGAAATGTAATGGGAAACTCATCAAATCAATTCCAAATATATTATTATACTTATATTGACTTGCTTGTGGCTCTACCCACCTATTTAATCCCCCTCCCACATTCCCATCACATTCTTTCTAGACAAAAGGGTTCAGGTCTTCCTGCAGAGACTGGGATGTAGTTCAGCCTGACTACTCAGTGCTGTCACGAGGGAGTTTAGCAATGGCAGAGGTGCCTATCCTTGGATGAGACCTCAGATCTGACTGATCCAAAAGAACTGTTGAAAGAGCAGGGAGACTCACAGGACAGAAGGGACAATCAATTCTCCCTCAACCAAAACGTCAGGGTCCACGAAAGCCTTTGCATCATTTTTTGCAAGGTGACTGTGGAGTTTTCCTATAGAACCACACTACTGCTAAGAAAAAAAGCAATTCACCAGTAAATCATTGTGGAATGTTCCAGAGACATTTCAGCAGACACACGGATCCTTGGTGGGATTGAGGGAGGGTCTGTATGTGTGGGGGCAGGGGGAGGAGGGGGTGGGGGGAAGGAACATGCCTCCTTCACACACCTTGGGGAAAGGCACCATCGATCAAACTCAGACACGGATAAGCTGGGTGCCCGGCCCACTCACCTTAATGGAGATGACAAAGTGACCACCCACTCTGAGAAAATGATGTGCGTTCAGGGCCACGATCCTGCACTGGTCTGGCTGTGCTACATCAGCAAAGATAACGTCCACCATTCCTGTGGAGAAAACAGGATGAGAGTAATCAAGCAGCACATCTTCAGAAGCATATTCTGCCATTCAATATTAACAGCGACCAGGGAGAAACTATTGATCCTCTTCTCCCTGTTCCGGGAGTCTAGAACTAGGAGTGAAATTAGAAAACCCTCCTACACGCGCACCAGCAGGTGCATGCGCACAAGCACACGCAGATTGGCTGAAGTTTGGAAATCTCTTGGCTCTATCCGCTGTATTCTGAAAATACATTGAGGTCGAGGGCTGGGGTTGGGGCAATGCCAAGGGGATTCCAGCCAGTCACTGCATTGAGTTAGAGAATTTTAGAGCACAGAAACAAGCCATTCGAGGAGATAGTGGCACAGTGATTGTGTCCCTGGTCTGGTAATCCAGAGGCCCAGGCTAATGCTCCATGGGCACGGATTCATATCCCAACGCGGCAGCTGCTGGAATTTAAATTCAATCAATAAAATCTGGAATATAAAGCTAGTCTCAGTGACGGTGACCACAAAAATCATTGTCGATTGTCACAAAAAGCCATCTGGTTCACTGCTGTCTTTTAAGGAAGGAAACCGGATCTGGCCTAAATGTGACTCCAGAGCCACAGCAACGCAATTGCTCCCACTTGTGAAATGACCGAGTGAGACATTCAGTTCAAGGGCAATTAGAGATGGGCAAAGACCAGACTGCCCACATCCCAGAGGGAGAGATTCTGCTTCATATTCCTGTTCCACCCCAGCATCCTTTACCCCTCTTCATCTCCACCCCAATTGCAATACCCTTCTATTCCTTTCTCCATCTCGTGTTTACCTAGAGTCCTTAAATACATTGAAACTATTCACCTCAATCAATCCCCGTGGCAGCAGGTCCTAGTCTCCCTGCCTCCCACCCCCATAGCCTTATTCCATTCTGACCACCAACCCACCCCCAAAACTTACCCAGGAGCATACGGTACTTGTGCGGGTGTCTGGCATCTTCGATGATGGGGATGATGTTTGTCCGTTTCTTGGCCACGTTGAGGAGATCACGGCCGGATCGGTGAGAGAACTCGACCGCGTAAACCAAGCCCTCCTGTCACAGGAGAGAGATAGGTCAGACTCTGAAAACCCCCCAAAATCAGACCCCAAAACCCTACGCACACCCTCCCCCAGCTGGACATCGTTGTGATGGGCAGCTCCCGACTCGTGGAAGGTCCAGTGCCAATTCTCCTGCTCACTTACAGGTCCCACAATATCCGACACATGGGAAACGGTGGTGCCAGACGCTGCTCCCAGATACAACACTTTGGCTCCTGGTTTGATGTGAATCTGGTCGATACCACCAAGGATCGCTGCTGCAAGCTTCGACCGGAATGGGTTCCAAGCTCTGTACTCGATCTTTGTCTCTGCTTCCTGCAAAATTTAAAAAAGCAAAACCACCATCAATTCCATACGGAAAACCACACACATCCAGCCTGCCTGGGGTACCACTCTCCGTGACCTCGGCCTCCCACATCACTGGGAGCAGCACCCAGCTGGAACATCGAGCTTAGCCACTGAACCCTCTATTGGAATCCAGCACTTGAGATCAGCACTGAGAAGCAAGGTGAGGGCCGATGCTCTGGGATAATCCACCTTGCTTCCACCCTAGGACATGGCAAGAACCAGGAGAGTTAAGCCCAGTTGCATGATGCATGACCGATCCTAGTCAAAGAATCCCTACAGTGCAGAAGGGGGCCATTTAGCCCATCGAGTCTGCACTGACCACAATCCCATCCAAGCCCTATTCCTGTAACCCCCCATATTTACCCCGCTAATCCCAACACTAGGGTTAATGGCACGGCCAATGCACCTAACCAACACGTCTTTCAGACTGTGGGAGGAAACAGAGCGCCCAGAAGAAACCCACGCAGACATGGGAAGAATATGCAGACCCCACAGACAGTGACCCACGCAGGGGATCGAACCTGGTCCCTAATGCTGTGAGGCAGCAGTGTTAACCACTGTACCACCCTCAAGTGTGAGATTATCCATTTCAGATCAAAAAAGGATAGATCAAGATGCTCTTTTGAGAAGTCACAAAGTTAAATTCAGCGATGTGCAATGAGATTTGGGGGTTCAGGTGCTCCTTAAAATGCCACAAAGAGTTGCAGAGAATAGTCAAGGCAGGCACAAGTCCAATGGAATCTGCCTTCATATTGAAAGGACTGCAGTGTAGGGATGCAGATGTTATTTTGCAGTTGTACAAAACCCAAGTTAGACCCCACTCAGAATTCTGTGAGCAGGTACGGACACCACACCTTAGGATGTTTCTGCCTTGGGGGAAGTTCACTGCAGTTTACAAGAACGATACCTGGACTTCAGGGGTTAAGTTACGAAGAGAGATTAGATAAATTAGGCCTTTACTCTCTCGAATTCAGAAGGTTGAGGAGTGATCTAATAAAGTCTACAAAATACCTACAGGGAAGGACAGGGTGGGTAAAGATAGACTGTTTCCAGTGGTTGAAGGCTGTAGAATCAGGGCCCATGATGTAAAGATTATTCCAAGCCTTTCAGGAGAGATGTTAGAAACACTTGTACACAGAGTGCAGGAGTTTTGGAACTCCCTTCTCAAACGCCGGTGGATGCTGCTTCAATTGTTAGAGATACAGTGGGAATCTCAGGGGATTTGACCCTAGAGCATGTACATGGAGTTAGGCCACAGATCATCTTATTGAATGGCGGAGCAAACTTGAGGGGGTGAATGATTGGGAAAGATTAGAAGATTGGGAAAGATTTAAAAATCAACAAAGAATGTCTAAGAAGGTGATAAAGAAAGGAAAGATAGACTATGAAGCTAAACTAGCTCTAAATATAAAAAATGACAGTAAAAGTTTTTACAAATATATAAAGAGGAAACTGGCTACAGTGAATGTTGGATCCTTGGAGGATGAGAGGGGGGATTTAGCGGTGGGCGATGAGGAAATGGCTGAGGCTTTAAATAAGTTTTTTGCCTCGGACTTCACGGAGGAGGACACGAATAGTTTGCCGGATATTAAAGATAGAAGGATGGTAGGAGATGAGGTCCTTAATGCAGTTACTGTCACTAGAGAGGTAGTGCTTGATAGACTAGCGGGACTGAAGGTAGACAAGTCCCCGGGACCGGATGGAATGCATCCCAGGGTTCTGAAAGAAATGGCAGAGGTGATAGTGGATGCCTTAGTAATTATATAATCAAAATTCACTGGACTCCGGGGAAGTGCCAGAAGATTGGAGAACGGCTAATGTTACGCCGCTGTTTAAAAAAGGTAGCAGGCAAAAGGCAGGGAATTATAGGCCGGTTAGTTTGTCAGTAGTTGGAAAAATGCTAGAATCCGTCAAAGAAGAAACAGTGAGGCACCTAGAAAAGAATGGTTTGATAGAGCAGACGCAGCACGGATTCGTTAAGGGGAAGTTGTATTTAGCAAATTTATTGGACTTCTACAAGGATATGACTAGTGCGGTAGACAGAGGGGAACCGGTGGATGTGGTGTTTTTAGATCTCCAAAAGGCGTTTGATAAGGTGCCTCACAAAAGGTTGCTGCAGAAGGTTAGGGTGCATGGAGTTGGGGGTAAGGTGTTAGCGTGGATAGAGGATTGGCTGTCTAACACGAAGCAGAGAGTTGGAATCAATGGGTGCTATTCTGGTTGGCAGTTGGTGACCAGTGGAGTGCCGCAGGGATCGGTGCTGGGGCCTCAAATGTTTACCATTTACATAGATGATCTGGAGGAGGGGGCTGAGTGTAGGGTGACGAAATTTGCTGATGACATGAAGATGAGCGGAAAAGCAAATTACGTGGAGGGTGTGGAAAGTCTGCAGAGAGATCTGGATAGGCTGAGCGAGTGGGCGAGGACCTGGCAGATGGAGTACAATGTTAGCAAGTGCGAGGTTATCCACTTTGGTAGAAATAATAGCAGGAGGGATTATTATTTAAAAGGCGAAAAGCTGCAGCATGCTATGGACCTGGGGGTCCTTGTGCACGAATCGCAAAAACCCAGTCTGCAGGTGCAGCAGGTGGTCAGGAAGGCGAATGGGATGTTGGCCTTTATAGCGAGGGGGATAGAATATAAAAGCAGGGAGGTCTTGCTGCAACTGTACAGGGTACTGGTGAGGCCGCAGCTAGGGTACTGTGTGCAGTTTTGGTCGCCGCACTTGCGGAAGGATATATTGACCTTAGAGGGAGTGCAGAGGAGGTTCACTAGGCTGATACCGGAGATGAGGGGGTTGGACTATGAAGAGAGACTAAATAGACTGGGTCTGTACTCGAGTTTAGAAGGATGAGGGGGGATCTTATAGAGACATATAAGATAATGAAGGGGATGGATAGGGTAGAGGTGGAGAGATTCTTCCCGCTTAGAAAAGATAGCCGGACTACAGGGCACGGCCTCAAAATAAGGAGGGGGGGAGGGGAAGGGTGCGGTTTAGATCAGAGTTGAGGAGGAACTTCTTCACTCAAAGGGTGGTGAACCTCTGGAATTCTCTGCCCATTGAAGTGGTGGAGGCTACCTCGTTGAATATATTTAAGTCACAGGTAGATAGGTTTCTGACAGACAAGGGAATTAAGGGTTATGGGGAGAAAGCGGGAAAGTGGAACTGATCCACTTCAGATCAGCCATGATCTTAGATGGCCTATTCCTGCTCCTATTTCTTATGAATGGCCCTACATTTCTATAACATGGAATTAAAGATTACAATTCTAAAGGGGGTGCAGTAGCTGTCTCGGTTTATGTGTGCATAAATCATAGAAGGTGGCAGGACAGGTGGAGAGAGCAGTTAAATAAAGCAAACAGCATCCGAGACTTTATTAAGCAGGGCATACGATACATGAGCAAGAAGATTATGAAAGTCTGTATAAAACACTGGCTCAGCACCATTTCTGGATTCCATGCTTTAGGAAGGATATGAAGACATTGGAGAGAGAGAGAGCAGAAAAGTTTCACCAGAACCCTTCCCGAGATGAGGAACTTCAGTTCTGTGAATGGATTGGAGGGGTTGGGAAATGTTCTCCTGGGGTTTGATCGAGGAGTTCAACATCACAAGGGGGCATCTGGGACACAGTCGAGAGGGAAAAACTCTTCCAGTTGGGAATTGGGGGGGGACAGATTGAAGGTGATTGATTGGTGACAGGGAGGGGAGACTGAAAGAGAAATGTTTTCACCCAATGAGTGGTTAAGATGGGGGACACACTGCCCGAGAGTGTGAGGGAGACAGATTCAATTGAGCCTTTCCTAAAGGGAACCGGATCAGAATTGGAGCTGCTCTTGCAAAGGGCTAGCATGGAGGTGATAGACCAAATGACCTCCTTCACTATAGCTTTTCTATGAATGCAGCATTAGCAGTATTTTGCTGCCTGTACAGTATCACGAAAGTCAAACCCCTCTGTATGGGGACGGCAGACAGCACAATAAAGGGAGTCTCACCTCCACGCCAATCCTCTTCTCTCCGTACACAGACTCTCCTGGAACCATGTTCTTTGTCACCAAGGCGTCCTCCTTGCCACGGCATATAAACACCCCTGAACAGAAAATGGAAACGGTCAGCACACTGATCCCAACCCTCCCCAGCACGAACGCCAACAAGCAGCCAAAGAGGTACCTTCCTCAACAGCAGCCCTCATTTGTGACGTAGGAAACACAGTCGCCAATCCACACAGAACAAAATCCCACAAACACCAACGCGATTGTCAGCCCACGATCAGGACCATCGCTCCCACTCTGTCATACACAGATCTATCTTCCATTTGTTCCCGTCATCACTGAATCCCCACCCGCTTTACACCATTACACCCCTCCACTCACCTGTGATGTATCAGTTAAAACTCACACCTGTGGTCACTGACCTGAAATGTTAACCATTATCTCTCACTCTCTCCCCACAAGTACCACCTGACTGGCTGCTATTTCCAGCTCTCCCCCCCACCACAAGTAACGAAGATCAGAGTCGTGGAGCTCAGCGCCACTCACCTTCGTGTCTGTGCGGCTCCACAGTCACCCTGGCCCCGCTTCGGAATCCTCCTCTTCCTCCACGCCCGCCTCCTCTCCCACCGCCCCGACCTCGGAATCCTCCTCCACGGCCTCCAGGAGACCTGAAACCGCCTTTAGGCAACAGGGGAAGCAGATTTAGTCAAGACAGTCCCTGGACTGTAACAAAACATCCCAAAGCCGCTGGAAAAAAAATGATTAAAACATTCAATGGCCATCCTCATAAGGAGGTATTAGACACAAGGAACCCAGAAGCTCAAAGATGCTGCCTTTTAAGGTCATGAGAGAGGTGGAGAGAGTTAGGGAGTGAATTCCAGGCCCCCTAGGCAGCTGAAGGCATGGCTGCCAATGGTGGAGCGATGGGAATCGGGAAGTGGCGGGGGGGGGGGGGGGGGGGGGGGGGAGCGAGGATACGGAATATAAATAGCAGTAAAGAACATCCAAGAAATTGATCAGGAAGGAAAAATCAATGAAAGAAACATAGCTAGATAACTAAAAGATGGAAAATAAGAGTTTCTGTTTAAACAAGAAAGGAGTCAACAAAGTGAGAGTTGGTCTTTAGAAAGTGAATCTGATGAGTTAATCATGGAAAATAGGAGATAGCTGATGACATAAACAGGTATTTTAATTGGTCTTCACTATGGATACCAGTAACATCTCAGAAAATGCTTAAATCAGGCAACTGAGGCAGGGAAGAACTCAGGAAAATTACAAGCATCAGGGAAGTGGTACTGAGCAAGTTATTGGGTCTAGGAGCTGACAAATCCTGATATCCTGATCAGTTTTATCCTAGGGTCTTACAATAAGTGGCTAAAAAGATTGTTGATGTGTTGATATTCATTTTCCAAAATTCTCTGGACTCAGGGAAGGTTCCATTAGATTGGAAAGGGAGGGTGAAGGGCCAGTTAGTCTAACATCTATCATAAGGAAAACATGAGAAATTATTATTAAAGATGTTATAGCAGGGCACGTAGATCAGCTCAATGTAATCAGGTAGAGTCAACATGGCTTTGTGAAAGGGAAATCATGCTTAACTAAATTTACTGAAGATCTCTGAGAAGTAATGTGTGCTGTGGATGAAGGGGAACTGGTGGACGTGCTGTACTTAGATTTGCAGCGAGTGCCTGATCAGACACCACATCAAACATTATTGTGGAAAATAAACACTCAGTTCAGGCGGCAAAGTATTGGTATGGATTGAAGAATGGTTAACTAACAGGAAACAGAGTTGGTATAGATGTTTCTTTTCTGATTGGCAGAGTGTGATGAGTGGTATGCCACAGGGATCAGTGCTGGGGTCTCAACCTTTTCAGTTTATATCAATGACTTGGCTGGAGGGATTGAAGGGCTGGTGGTTAAATTTGCTGATGACTCAAAGCTAGGGAGGAAAGTAAATTTTGAGAAGGACGTAAGGAGACTACAAAAGGGATAGAGGTAAGGACGTAGTGAGTGGGCAATTTAGGACACATGAGGAGGATTTTTGCTGATTGTTAAGATCTTCCTCTATGAACTATGAAGATGGGCTTGCGCTTAATATAAAAAAGATAGCAAGAGTTTTTATAAATATATAAAAAGGAAGAGGCTGGCTAGGGTGAACGTTGGTCCCTTAGAAGATGAGAAGGGGGACTTAGTGGTAGGGGATGGGGATATGGCTGAAGTCCTGAATAACTTTTTTGTTTCTGTCTTCACGGAGGAGGACGTGAATAATTTGCCGGGTGTTAGAGACGGAAAGGTGGTAGGACTGGAGGGTCTTAATGACATTACTGTTACTAGAGAGGAGGTGCTCGACAGACTGGAGGGACTGATTGTGGACAAGTCGCCAGGACCGGATGGAATGCATCCGAGGGTTCTGAAAGAAATGGCAGAGGTGATAGTGGATGCCTTGGTGGTTATTTTCCAGACGTCGCTGGATTCCGGGGAAGTGCCGGAAGATTGAAAAGCGGCTAATGTTACGCTGTTGTTTAAGAAGGGTGCCAGGCAAAAGGCAGGGAATTATAGGCCGGTTAGTTTAACGTCTGTTGTAGGTAAAATGTTAGAATCCGTCATCAAGGAGGAAATAGCGAGGCATCTTGAGAGGAATTGCTTGATAGAGCAGACGCAGCACGGTTTCGTTGAAGGGAAGTCGTGTCTGACAAATTTACTGGAGTTCTACGAGGATGTGTCTAGGGCGGTGGATAGAGGAGAGGCGGTGGATAGAGGAGAGCCGGTGGATGTGGTCTTTCTGGATTTTCAGAAGGCGTTTGACAAGGTACCTCACAGGAGGTTATTGCAGAAGGTCAGGGGACAGGGAGTTGGGGGTAGGGTGTTAGCGTGGATAGAGGATTGGTTGTCAAATAGGAGGCAGAGAGTGGGGGTCAATGGGTGCTATTCGGATTGGCGGATGGTGACTACTGGAGTGCCTCAGGGGTCGGTACTGGGGCCTCAGCTATTTACCATTTATATAGATGATCTGGAGGAGGGAACCAAGTGTAGGGTGTCGAAATTTGCTGATGACACCAAGATTGGAGGAAAGACAAATTGTGCGGAGGGTGTGGAGAGTCTACAGAAGGATCTAGATAGGCTGGGCAAATGGGCCAGGAAATGGCAAATGGAATTTAATGTGGGCAAGTGCAAGGTGGTCCACTTTGGTAGGAAGGATTATCACTTACGTGGCGAAAAACTGCAGCAGGCGATGGTGCAGAGGGACCTTGGGGTCCTTGTGCATGAGTCACAAAAACCCAGCTTGCAGGTGCAGCAGGTGATCAGGAAGGCGAATGGGATGCTGGCCTTCATAGCGAGGGGGATTGAATATAAAAGTAGGGAGGTCTTGCTGCGGCTGTATAGGGCATTGGTGAGGCCGCAGCTGGAGTACTGTGTGCAGTTTTGGGCGCCGTACTTACGCAAGGATATTTTGGCCTTGGAGGGAGTGCAGAGGAGGTTTACTAGGCTGATGCCGGAGTTGAGGGGGTTGAGCTATGAGGAGAGGCTGAATAAACTAGGCTTGTACTCGTTAGAGTTTAGAAGAATGAGGGGAGATCTCATTGAGACGTATAAGATGATGAATGGGATGGATAGGATAGAGGTGGAGAGACTCTTCCTGCTCAGAAAGGCTAATAGGACTAGGGGGCACAGCCTCAAGATAAAGGGGGGGCGGTTTAGAACGGAGTTGAGGAGGAACTTCTTCACTCAAAGGGTGGTGAATCTCTGGAATTCTCTGCCCGTTGAAGTGGTGGAGGCTGCCTCGCTAAATATTTTTAAGACGCGGGTTGATGGGTTTTTGATAAGAGAGGGGATTAAGGGTTATGGGGAGAGGGCGGGAATGTGGAACTGAGACATGACAGATCAGCCATGATCTTATTGAATGGCGGGGCAGGCTCGAAGGGCTAGATGGCCTACTCTTGCTCCTATTTCTTATGTTCCTCAGAAAGCAGGGGAGTTCTTGAGTATTTTAGAGGTGGAGATAGCTAGATAGATTTTTGATGATGAGTAAGGAGATGAAAGGTTATCAGGATAAGGCAGGAATGTGGAACCAAGGTCACAACCAGACCTGTCAGGATCTTATTAATTTGCGGAGCAGGCTCGAACAGCCTAGCTCTGATTCACACCTTTCCCTCTCTGGGGTCGAGAATTCCAAAGATTCACAACCAGTAGTTTGTCCAGAGATGGAGCCTCATGTGTTTTAGATTCCCGACCAGTGGAAACAATCTGTGTGGCTGCTCTGGTCAGCGTTCTCTCAATTTCAATCAGATTGCCTCTCAATTCTTTGAAGCTCCAGAGAAAATGAGCTGAGTAAACTGGGTTTGTCATCATAGCATAACCCCCTCACTCATCAAGCAAACTTTTGCTGTTACCACCTCCAATCCCTGTCCTTAAATATGAAAACCAAAACTGCACACAGATCTGATCAAAACTCTGTCCAACTGGAGGAAGCTTCCTTTATTCCTGTACTCCAATCCCCTCGCATTAAAGATCAACCTGCTATTTGCCTTCTGAATTATTCTGTATGCTGTCTTTCTGCCCTTCTTGTACAAAGACACACAAGTTTCTCTGAACATCAATACTTACAACTTTCACATCTCTTAAAATAATTCTGCCTTTTTTATTCTTACCAAAGGTAAATAGCTTCATGTTTCCCCACATTATATCCAGCCATCATCTTGTTGCCCATTCACTCAACCTGTCTATATCTTTTTGCAGCCTTTGTGTCCTCCCCACAGCTTACCTTCCCACCTAGCTTTGTATCATCAGCAAACTTAGATACTCATTCAATCAAAGACATTAATAGATTGTAAATAACTGATGACCTAGCACTGAGCCTTGCTGCATGCCACTATTCACTGTCTGCCAACATGAAAAGGTCCCTCTTATCCCCACTCTGCTTCCTGTCCATTTACCAATCCTTTATCCACGCTAATACATTAACCCCTCCCCCCAACTCCAGGAATCCTTCAGAAATTACAGAATTGTTGTGCAGAAGGAACCCATTGGGTCCATCATGTCTGTACTCTCTCTCTCCAAACAAGCATTTATAATTATAAAAGCTCTTACATGCTTGCTTTCATAATTCAGGCTAGTTTACTCATATTCTCTTTCTCCCTTTATCAGTTTTTGGTGGTCATGTGTTGTTTCCCAAAACACCCCCAGTCATCAGACTTGCTGCTGTTTCTGTGCATCATTTAATCTAATACTTCAACCTTAACTTTGAGTGAACCACAGTGGGTTTTCCCTCTATGTTTTTAGCCTATTTACCCAATCAAACTTCACCAATGCTCCCTCAAACCCAGTGACATGTATCTGGATGCTACACACACAACTGCAACTGAAAATACAGATTTGATGGGGTAGCACATACCTCGACCGCCCCTGTCACCAAATCCACCCCGTCCTCTGAAGCCCCCTCGTCCTCCTCGATCGCCGAAACCCCCCCTTCCTCCACCACGCGGAGAAAACCCTGTAAAACAAAGAGAGAAAATACTGAGTTACCGTTTAAATAATGACCGGCGCTGCCCATCTGTGAGCAGGGGAAAGAGTGTCCATTTCGACAGCGTTATCACAGGATAGGCCAAAATCTTCACAGTTAATGCACGCCATCTGATGTGGAGTTGTTGATCCTGTTGGATTGTGGCAAACTCAGCAGCCAATTTGTGCACAGCAAGCTCCCACAAACAGCAGTGATAACACATGGAACAAGGAACAAAGAAAATTCCAGCACAGGAATAGGCCCTTTGGCCCTCCAAGCCTGCGCTGACCATGCTGCCCTCCACATCCCTCCATTCCCTTCCTATTCACCTATTTGTCAAAATTCCCAGTAAAAGTCACCATCATATCCGCTTCTGCCCCTGGCAGCGAGTTCCAGGCACCCACTATTTCTCCCAAAGAAAGGCAGGGTGTGAGGTTGGCACCATTCAGTAGAGGTTAGTCAACCCGTGCAGCTAATAACACAACAAAGAGGAACCCAAATCAATTCAGCTTGGTGCTCAATACCACACGGTCTCCATGATGACTTCTCATAATCCCAGGACAGACACAGCACGGGGTTAAAGTGAATTGATTTATTACTGTCACATGTACTGGGATGCACTGACAAGTATTGTTTCTTGCGCCCTATACAGACAAAGCATACCATTCAAAAACTACATAGGGGAGAAGGAAAGAAGACAAACTACAAAGAGCTGTGAGCGTAGCCCAATCTATCACACAAACCAGCCTCCCATCCAATGACTTTGTCTACACTTCCCACTGCCTCGGCAAAGCAGCCAGCATAATTAAGGACCCCACGCATCTCGGACATTCTCTCTTCCACCTTCTTCCTTTGTGAAAAAGATACAAAAGTCTGAGGTCACGTACCAAACGATTCAAGAACAGCTTCTTCCCTTTTGCCATCAGATTTTCTATACCTACCTTCTATTAAGTTGATCTTTGTTGTATA
This sequence comes from Carcharhinus amblyrhynchos, assembly GCF_965287045.1. Classification (NCBI taxonomy): domain Eukaryota; kingdom Metazoa; phylum Chordata; class Chondrichthyes; order Carcharhiniformes; family Carcharhinidae; genus Carcharhinus; species Carcharhinus amblyrhynchos. The sequence continues at coordinate 90,963 of NW_027649990.1, forward strand.
GTGTGCAAGAAACAATACTTTTCAGTGTCCCAATACATGTGACAATAATAAATCAATTAGAATAAAGAGAAGACGCAGAATACACTTTCAGATATTGTGTCGAGGAAAACGAATTGTTCTCAAGTCTGTTGGAACATGTTTTTTGACAGAAGGTGGAGGACAGAATGTCTGGGATGCATGGGTCCTTTCAGAGAATCCCTACAGTGCAGAAGATGCCATTCGGCCCATCGTGTCTGCACCAAGCACAATTCCACCTAGGCTCTATCCTCGTAATCCCATGTATTTACTTTGCTAACCCCAACGCTAGGGTCCATTCAGCGTGGCCAATCAACCTAACCTGCACATTTTTGGACTGTAGGAGCACCCGGGCACAGGAAGAATGTGCAAACTCCACACAGTGACCCAATACAGAGTAAAACTCCCTCTACACTGTCCCCATCAAACACTCCCAGGACAGGTACAGCACGGGGTTAGATACAGAGTAAAGCTCCCTCTACACTGTCCCCCATCAAACACTCCCAGGACAGGAACAGCACGGGGTTAGATACAGACTAAAGCTCCCTCTACACTGTCCCCATCAAACACTCCCAGGACAGGTACAGCACGGGGTTAGATACAGAGTAAAGCTCCCTCTACACTGTCCCCATCAAACACTCCCAGGACAGGTACAGCACGGGGTTAGATACAGAGTAAAGCTCCCTCTACACTGTCCCCCCATCAAACACTCCCAGGACAGGTACAGCACGGGGTTAGATACAGAGTAAAGCTCCCTCTACACTGTCCCCATCAAACACTCCCAGGACAGGTACAGCACGGGGTTAGATACAGAGTAAAGCTCCCTCTACACTGTCCCCATCAAACACTCCCAGGACAGGTACAGCATGGGGTTAGATACAGAGTAAAGCTCCCTCTACACTGTCCCCATCAAACATTCCCAGGACAGGTACAGCACGGGGTTAGATACAGAGTAAAGCTCCCTCTACACTGTCCCCATCAAACACTCCCAGGACAGGGACAGCACGGGGTTAGATACAGAGTAAAGCTCCCTCTAACACTGTCCCCCCATCAAACACTCCCAGGACAGGTACAGCACGGGGTTAGATACAGAGTAAAGCTCCCTCTAACACTGTCCCCCCATCAAACACTCCCAGGACAGGTACAGCACGGGGTTAGATACAGAGTAAAGCTCCCTCTACACTGTCCCCATCAAACACTCCCAGGACAGGTACAGCACGGGGTTAGATACAGAGTAAAGCTCCCTCTACACTCTCCCCCCATCAAACACTCCCAGGACAGGTACAGCACGGGGTTAGATACAGAGTAAAGCTCCCTCTAACACTGTCCCCCCATCAAACACTCCCAGGACAGGTACAGCACGGGGTTAGATACAGAGTAAAGCTCCCTCTACACTGTCCCCATCAAACACTCCCAGGACAGGTACAGCACGGGGTTAGATACAGAGTAAAGCTCCCTCTACACTCTCCCCCCATCAAACACTCCCAGGACAGGTACAGCACGGGGTTAGATACAGAGAGGTTGCAGTGTATACGGTGCTGGTTGGGGTGATTCTGTGTCTCTCTCCTACCTGGCCTCATGTTGCTGCTGATTCTCTCCCAGTCTGTGCTACCCGATCAGGAGCTCACTCTGCCACACGTGCCTTTAGACTGGGCCCTAGGACTTCCGCCTCTCCCGCTGCACTGCCGCCCTATAGCCTGGGAGGAGCAACTGCACCCAACCCATCCACAGGCCACTGACACGAGTGAGGACAATGACAACCTCCCCAACTACAGCGCCACCCAAAGAACTGGAAGAGCAGCTTCACCCGGCACACTCACAATGTCACCGAGTGACATCCCGTCCAGAACGCCATCTGGTGCATTGGAGGAGGAACTGTACCAGCCTGACCCACAGAGCCACCGACACAAATACAGCGCCATCTTCAGGACGGCAGCTGAAAGTAGTCTTCCCATCTCTAATGCCCTCTCGCGGCCTGGAAGGTCTGTAGGTTTTCCAGAAAACTAGGTCTCTGGAGGCTTGCCATGCGCACCGCCACAGGCGACCGGGAGGAGGGATTGCAGACTCCCCAAGAACACCGCCCTCGGGTGGACGGGAGGAGAGATTGCAGGTTCCCCATCCACACCGCCCCCGGGTGGGCGGGAGGAGAGACTGCAGGCTCCCCGTCCACACCGCCCCCGGTGGCCAGGAGGAGGGATTGCAGACTCCCCATCCAGAACCCTTAAGAGTATGGGCACTGAAAGTGGCAATGCAGGTGGAGAAGGTAGTCAGGAAGGCATACAGCATGCTTGCCTTCATCGGCCGGGGCATTGAGTTTAAAAATTGACAAGTCATGTTGCAGCTTTATAGAACCTTAGTTAGGCTGCACTTGGAATATAGTGTTCAATTCTGGTCGCCACACTACCAGAAGGATGTGGAGGCTTTGGAGAGGGAACAGAAAAGATTTACCAGGATGTTGCCCCTGGTATGGAGGGCATTAGCTATGAGGAGAGGTTGGAGAAACTTGGTTTGTTCTCACTGGAACGATGGAGGTTGAGGGGTGACCTGATAGAAGTCTACAAGATTATGAGAGGCACGGACAGAGTGGATAGTCAGAAGCTTTTTCCCAGGATAGAAGTATCAATTACTAGGGGGGCACAGGTTTAAGGTGCGAGGGGCAAGGTTTAAAGGAGATGTACGAGGCAGATTTTTTACACAGAGGGGGGTGGGTGCCTGGAACTCGCTGCCGGGGGAGGGAGTGGAAGCGGATACGATAGTGAGTTTTAAGGGGTGTTTGGACAAATCCATGAATAGGATGGGAATAGAGGGATATGGACCCCGGAAGGGGAGGGGGTTTTAGTTCAGACGGGGGCAGCACGGGTCAGTGCAGGATTGGAGGGGCCGAAGGGCCTGTTCCTGTGCTGGAATTTTCTTTGTTCTTTGTTCACCCTGAACTGTAATTGGGGGTTATTGATGTTCCCTGTCAGTGAGAAACTCCCAGTAAACCATCAACCCCAGGATCTCTACACCCCCTCCCTATCTCTGTAACCTCCTCCAGCCCCTACACCCCTCCCTATCTCTGTAACCTCCTCCAGCCCCCTACACCCCCTCCCTATCTCTGTAACCTCCTCCAGCCCCTACACCCCCTCCCTATCTCTGTAACCTCCTCCAGCCCCTACACCCCCTCCCTATCTCTGTAACCTCCTCCAGCCCCCTACACCCCCTCCCTATCTCTGTAACCTCCTCCAGCCCCCTACACCCCCTCCCTATCTCTGTAACCTCCTCCAGCCCCTACACCCCCTCCCTATCTCTGTAACCTCCTCCAGCCCCTACACCCCCTCCCTATCTCTGTAACCTCCTCCAGCCCCTACACCCCTCCCTATCTCTGTAACCTCCTCCAGCCCCCTACACCCCCTCCCTATCTCTGTAACCTCCTCCAGCCCCTACACCCCTTCCCTATCTCTGTAACCTCCTCCAGTCCCTACACCCCCTCCCTACCTCTGTAACCTCCTCCAGCCCCTACACCCCCTCCCTATCTCTGTAACCTCCTCCAGCCCCTACACCCCTCCCTATCTCTGTAACCTCCTCCAACCCCTACACCCCCTCCCTATCTCTGTAACCTCTTCCACCCCCCACACCCCCTCCCTATCTCTGTAACCTCTTCCAGTCTCTACTCCCTTCGAGATCTCTGCGCTCCTCCGATTCCGGCCCCTCAAGCATCCCCCAATTCCATCACTCCGCCATTGGCGGCCATGCCTTCCGCTGCCTGGGAGGGCCCTGAGCTCTGGAATTTCCCCCCCAAACCTCCCCATTTCTCCCTCTATCTCCTTTAAGACATTCCTTAACACTGAATTTTTGGTAATCTCTCTCACTACCTGTTTATTTTTGATTTGATTTATTATTGTCACATGTATTAACATACAGTGAAAAGTATTGTTTCTTGTGCACTATACAAAGCATACTTTTCATAGAGAAGGAAACGAAAGAGTGCAGAATGTAGTGTTACAGTCGTAGCTATAGGGTGTAGAGAAAGATCAAGTTAATGCAAGGTAGGTCCATTCAAAAATCTGACAGCAGCAGGGAAGAAGCTATTCTTGAGTCGGTTGGTACGGGACCTCAGACTTTTGTATCTTTGTCCCGATGGAAGAAGGTGGAAGAGAGAATGTCCGGGGTGCGTGGGGTCCTTAATTATTCTGGCTGCTTTGTCGAGGCAGCGGGAAGTGTAGACAGAGTCAATGGATGGGAGGCTGGTTTGCGTGATGGATTGGGCTACATTCATGACCTTTTGTAGTTCCTTGCAGTCTTGGGCACAGCAGGAGCCCAGACCAAGCTGTGATTTCTATGGGACATCTGTAAAAGTTGGTGAGAGTCAGAGCTGACACACCAAATTTCCTCAGTCATCTGAGAAAGTAGAGACATTGGTGGGGCTTTCTTAACTATACTGTTGGCGTGGGGGGACCAGGACAGGTTATTGGTGATCTGGACACCAAAAAACTTGAAGCTCTCGACCCTTTCTACTCCATCCCCGTTGATGTAGACAGGGGCGTGTTCCCCTTTACACTTCCTGAAGTCGATGACAATCTCCTTCGTTTTGCTGACATTGAGGGAGGGATTATTGTTGCTGCACCAGTTCACCAGATTCTCTATCTCATTCCTGTACTCTGTCTCATTGTTTGAGATCCGACCCACTACGGTGGTGTCATCAGCAAGTTGGAAGGGGATTTGGCCACACAGTGACAGGTGTATAAGGAGTATAGTAGGGGGCTGAGAACACAGCCTTGTGGGGCACTGGTGTTGAGGATGATCGTGGAGGAGGTGTTGTTGCTACATAGCTCGGAATCAAACTTTGTCCAATGTACACTCCTGAGAAACATCTTGAGACGTTTTACTAATGCTGCTTCTTTTGTCAGGATTTTCACACTCTTCTAATGAGAAGATGTCTGAAAATCTTCATGAGCAAGAATACGTACAAAAAGAAATGGGGAGGGACTGGGGTGAAGAATCCCAGAGACTTATAACATTCTAACAGCACTAGACAGGGTAGATGCAGGGAGGATGTTCCCGATGGGGGGAGTCCAGAACCAGGGGGTCACAGTCTGAGGATTGGGGGTAGACCATTTAGGACGGAGGTGAGGAGACATTTCTTCACCCGGTGAGCCTGTGGAATTCATTCCCACAGGAAGGAGTTGATGCCAAAGCATTGAATGTCTTGAAGAGGCAGCTGGGGTGCACTTGGGGCGAACGGGGGCAAAGATTATGGGGAGAAAGCTGAGAGCTTTCATTTCCACCTGTACCCCCAGGCCAGAAAAGACACAGATCACCTCTCCATGTCTCTCGCAGCCCCTCAATATGAGGATGACCCTCCTCTGCTCCGTGTGGGGGGGGGGCACTCCTCTGCTCTGTGGTGGGGGAAGGGGTCCCCTCCTCTGCTCCGTGTGTCGGGGCAGGGGGTTCCCTCCTCTGAATGACTCAGAATATTGAGTCACGAAGAAGAAAGAGGCAGATGACATGCATAGGTTGCTGAGATCAAGTGAATCTCCTGAAGAATATAGGGAGTGTAGGAATAGAGTTAAGAGAGAAATCAGGAGAGCAAAAAATGGGACAGGAGATTGTTTTGTGGCAGGTAAGGCAAAGGAGAATCCAAAGAGCTTCTACAAATACATAAAGGGCAAAAGAGTAAGAAGGGAGAGAGTAGGGCCTCTTAAAGATCAATAAGGTTATCTATGTGTGGATCCACAAGAGATGGGTGAGATCCAAAATGAATATTTCTCATCAGTATTTACTGTTGAGAAAAGCATGGATGTTCAGGAACTTGGGGAAATAAATAGTGATGTCTTGAGGAGTGAACATATTACAGAGAAGGAGGTGCTGGAAGTCTTAAAGTGCATCAAGGTAGATAAATCCCCGGGATCTGATGAAGTGTATCCCAGGACACTGTGGGAGGCTAGGGAGGAAATTGCGGGTCCCCTAGCCGAGATATTTGAATCATCGATAGTCACGGGTGAGGTACCTGAAGATTGGAGAGGGGAAAATGTTGTGTCTTTGTTTAAAAAGGGCTGCAGGGAAAAGCCTGGGAACTACAGGCCAGTGAGCCTCACATCTGTGGTGGGCAAATTATTGGAAGGTATTTTGAGAGACAGGATCTACAGGCATTTAGAGACACAAGGACTGATTAGGGACAGTCAGCATGGCTTTGTGAGGGGAAAATCATGTCTCACAAATGTGATTGAGTTTTTTGAAGGGGTAACCAAGAAGGTAGATGAGGGCAGTGCAGTTGATGTTGTCTACATGGACTTTAGCAAGGCCTTTGACAAGGTACCGCATGGTAGGTTGTTGCATAAGGTTAAATCTCATGGGATCCAGGGTGAGGGATCTAAATGGATACAAAATTGGCTTCTTGACAGAAGCCAGAGGGTGGTTGTAGAGAGTTGTTTTTCAATCTGGAGGCCTGTGACCAGCGGTGTGCCTCGGGGATCAGTGCTGGGTCCACTGTTATTTGTTATTTATATTAATAATTTGGATGAGAATATAGGAGGCATGGTTAGTAAGTTTGCAGATGACAACGTTCCGATGAGACAAGGGGGTTTTGGTAGGTCGCGGGAACCGTGGTGCACGAAGGCTGTGGTGAACCTAGTCAGGAGGAAAAGGAAGGTGTACAAAAGGTTCAGGGAGCTAGGAGATGTTAAGGATCTTGAGGAGTATAAGGATTGTAGAAAGGAGCTTAAAAGGGAAATTAGGAGAGCAGAAGGGGTCATGAGAAGACCTTGGCAGGTAAGATTAAGGAGAATCCCAAGGCCTTCCATAAATATGTGAAAGGTAAAAGGATGAGAAGAGAAGGGATAGGACCTATAAAAGGGGAAGGGGGAAAGGTCTGTGTGGAACCAGAGGTGCTTAATGAGTACCTTGCCTCAGTATTCACAGTGGAAACTGATTTTGCTACGGATTTGCAGCAGATGGAAAAGATTGAGTTTGTGGATATTAAGGAGGAGGATGTGTTAGAACTTTTGAATTCTATCAAGATAGATAAGTCGCTGGGACCAGATGGGATGTACCCCAGGATACTGTGGGAGGCAAGGGAAGTGATTGCAGAGCCCCTGGCGATGATCTTTGCATCGTCAATGGAGACGGGAGAGGTTCCGGAAGATTGGAGGATTGCGGATGTGGTTCCTATTTTCAAGAAAGGGAACAGAGATAGCCCGGGAAATTACCGACCGGTGAGTCTGACCTCAGTGGTTGGTAAGCTGATGGAGAAGCTTCTGAGGGACAAGATTTACAAGCATTTGGAGAGGTTTGACATGATCAGAAATAGTCAGCATGGATTTGTCAAGGGCAGGTCGTGCCTTACGAGCCTAGTTGAGTTCTTCGAAAATGTGACTGAACACATTGACGAAGGAAGTGCCGTGGACGTGGTGTACATGGACTTCAGCAAGGCGTTTGATAAGGTCCCCCATGCAAGACTTCTTGAGAAGGTGAGAGGGCATGGGATCCAAGGGCCTTTGGCCTTGTGGATCCAGAACTGGCTTGCCTGCAGAAGGCAGAGAGTGGTTGTGGATGGGTCTTTTTCGGCATGGAGGTCAGTCACCAGTGGGGTGCCCCAGGGATCTGTTCTAGGACCCTTGCTGTTTGTCATTTTCATAAATGACCTAGATGAGGAAGTGGAGGGATGGGTTAGTAAGTTCGCTGATGACACTAAGGTCGGTGGTGTTGTGGATGGTCTGGAAGGATGTCAGAAGTTGCAGCAGGACATAAATAGGATGCAGGACTGGGTGGAGAAGTGGCAGATGGACTTCAACGCAGATAAATGTGTAGTCGTCCATTTTGGCAGGACCAACGGGATGAACGAGTACACTATCAAGGGCAGGAGTCTTAGTAGTGTTGAAGAGCAGAAGGATCTTGGGGTCCGGGTCCACAGGACCCTTAAATCGGCCTCACAGGTGGAGGATGTGGTCAAGAAGGCGTATGGTGTACTGGCCTTCATTAATCGAGGGATTGAGTTTAGAAATCGGGAGGTAATGCTGCAACTTTATAAGAACCTTGTCAGGCCTCATTTGGAGTACTGTGCGCAGTTCTGGTCGCCTCACTATAAGAAGGACGTAGAAGCTATTGAAAGGGTACAGAGGAGATTTACAAGGATGTTGCCTGGACTGGGAGGCATGCCTTATGAAGTTAGGTTGAGGGAGCTGGGACTCTTCTCCCTGGAGAGACGAAGGTTGAGAGGCGACCTGATAGAAGTTTATAAAATGTTGAGAGGAATAGATAGGGTGGATTCTCAGAGGCTATTTCCCCGGGTTGAAATGGTCGCTACGAGAGGACACAGTTTTAAGGTGCGGGGAGGCAAGTACAGAAGTGATGTTAGGGGTAAGTTTTTCACTCAGAGGGTGGTGAATGAATGGAATCGGCTGCCGTCAGTGGTGGTGGAGGCAAACTCGCTGGGGTCTTTTAAAAGACTTCTGGATGAGTATATGGGATTTAATGGGATTGGGGGTTATAGATAGGTCTATGGATTGGTAGGTGTTGATGTGATCGGCGCAACTCGTGGGCCGAAGGGCCTGTTTGTGCTGTAGTGTTCTAAGTTCTATGACACCAAGATTGGTGGCATAGTGGACAGTGAAGAAAGTTATCTCCAATTGCAATAGGATCTTGATCAATTGGGCCAGTGGGCTGACAAATGGCAGATGGAGTTTAATTTAGACAAATGTGAGGTGATGCATTTTGGGAGACTGAACCAGGGCAGGACTTACTCAGTTAATGGTAGGGCGTTGGGGAGAGTTACAGAACAAAGAGATCTCGGGGTACAGGTTCATAGCTCCTTGGAAGTGGAGTCACAGGTGGACAGAGTGGTGAAGAAGGCATTCGGCATGCTTGGTTTCATCGGTCAGAACATTGAATACAGGAGTTGGGACGTCTTGTTGAAGTTGTACAAGACATTGGTAAGGCCAAACTTGGAATACTGTGTACAGTTCTGGTCACCCTATTATAGAAAGGATATTATTAAACTAGAAAAAGTGCAGGAAAGATTTACTAGGATGCTACCAGGACTTGATGGATTGAGTTATAAGGAGAGACTGGATAGACTGGGACTTTTTCCTCTGGAGCGTAGGAGGCTGAGGGGTGATCTTATGAGGTCTATAAAATAATGAGGGGCACAGATCAGCTAGATTAATGGTTCCCAAAGGGTACAGCGCACCACACTGGTGTGGCGAGAGAGGATGGCAAGTGTGGCAGGAAGATTCAAGAACAATCAAAGAAACATTTAAACATTCATAAATAGAAACCCGTAGAAGTTTCCAGATTCTATGCCATCTCTTTTTGTGTTAAGTGCAGTATAGTGTGTTATTATCACATTTATTTGTAAGATTTATATTTAGTATTACAATTAAAATAAATTTTAATTTGCAGATCACGGATAGATATTTTTCCAAAGTGAGAGCAAGAGCACCAAGTGATGCTGAAGATGATTTGAGTTCACCAGAATCATCGTTGGAACAGAGTGCTGAAGAAGCCATTTAATTCTACACCAGGCCCAAGCATAAAAAGGGAGAGATTACGATGCTAGGGGTATACTATAGGCCACCCAACAGCCCGAGATCTGTGGAGGAAGGTATTTGCAGAGGCATTTTAGATAGGTGCAGAAAGAATAAGGTGGTTGTAGTGGGTGACTTTAATCTTCCTGGAATGGATTGGAAGGTGCCTAGAGCTGGGGGTACGGAGGGAGAGGAGTTTGTAAAGTGTGTGTTGGAAGGGTCCCTAGAGCAGTACGTAACTAGCCCGACTAGGGAGGGGGCTATACTGGATTTAGTGCTGGGAAATGAGCCGGGGCAGGTGGTTGAGGTTGAGGTAGGCGAACATGTGGCTAACAGTGACCACAAGTCCGTCTACTTTAGGATAAAAATGGAAAGGGATGAGTGCCGTCCAAGGGTAGGGTGCTGAACTGGGGGAAGGTGAGCTACAGCCGGATTAGGAGGGAGCTGCAGGACACTGATTGGGAGGGACTGTTAGCTGGCAAGTCCACGGTTGGTAAGTGGGAGGTTTTTAAGGGCAAACTGAAAATGTTGCAGGAAAGGCATAAGAACATAAGAACATAAGAAATAGGAGCAGGAGTAGGCCATCTGGCCCTTCGAGCCTGCCCCGCCATTCAATAAGATCATGGCTGATCTGTCGTGGCTCAGTTCCACTTTCCCGCCCTCTCCCCATAACCCTTAATCCCCTCTCTTATCAAAAACCCATCAACCCGCTTCTTAAAAATATTTAGCGAGGCAGCCTCCACCACTTCAACGGGCAGAGAATTCCAGAGATTCACCACCCTTTGAGTGAAGAAGTTCCTCCTCAACTCCGTTCTGAACCGCCCCCCCTTTATCTTGAGGCTGTGCCCCCTAGTCCTACTGTCTTTTTTGAGCGGGAAGAGTCTTTCCACCTCTATCCGGCATGTGCCGGCAAAGAGGAAGGATGGGAAAGGCAGGATTAGAGAGCCGTGGATTACAGGGGGTATCGAAGACTTGGTCAGGAAGAAGAGGGAGGCATATGTTAGGTCGAAACAACTGGGAACGGAGAGTGCGCTGGAGGAATAGAGAGAGAGTAGGAGGGAGCTAAAAAGGGGAGTTAGAAGGGCGAAAAGGGGGCATGAAATGGCCTTGGCTGATAGGATTAAGGAAAATCCAAAAGCATTTTACTCTTATATTAGGAGCAAGAGAGTGGTTAGAGGGAAAATTGGTCCTCTTAGGGACAAAGGAGGGGAGCTATGTATCGAGACTGAGGGAATGGATGAGATCCTGAATGAATACTTTGCGTCGGTATTCACGAAGGAGAGGGGATTGGTGTCGCGTAGTGTCTTGGAGGGAGCTGTAGATCAGTGGAAGGAAATATCCATTACGAGGGAGGAAGTGCTAAGGTTTTTAGGTAGCGTAAGGACGGATAAAGCTCCGGGGCCTGATGGTATTTATCCCAGGCTGCTTAGGGAGGTGAAAGATGAAATTGCTGGGCCTCTGACGCAAATCTTTGTCTCTTCTTTGGACACAGGTGAGGTCCCAGAAGACTGGAGGGTAGCTAATGTGGTACCGCCGTTTAAAAAGGGTAGTAGGGATAACCCTGGAAATTATAGACCAGTGAGTTTGACATCGGTGGTAGGAAAATTATTGGAAAAAATTCAAAGGGTACGATGTATGAGCATTTGGAGCGTGCGATCTGATTAGGGATACGCAACATGGCTTTGTTCGGGGGAGGTCTTGCCTTACGAATCTGGTGGAATTCTTTGAGGAGGTGACAAAAACGGTTGACGATGGGCGAGCCTTTGATGTCATCTATATGGATTTCAGTAAGGCGTTTGACAAAGTCCCTCAAGGTGGGCTGGTAGAAAAGGTTAAGGCACATGGGATACAAGGATAGGTAGCTAGGTGGATCGAAAACTGGCTGGGAAGTAGGAGACAGAGAGTAGTTGTCGAGGGGACCTTTTCTGGCTGGAGGCCAGTCACCAGTGGTGGGCCGCAGGGCTCAGTACTGGGACCTCTCTTTGTAGTATATATAAACGACTTGGAAGAGGGTGTACGTGGTGTGATCAGCAAATTTGCAGATGACACCAAGATGGCAGGATTGGCAGATACTGAGGAGAACTGTCAGGTGACACAGCAGGATATAGATAGGTTGGTATATTGGGCAGATAGGTGGCAGATGGAATTTAATCCTGACAAATGCGAGGTGATGCATTTTGGAAGGAATAATGCAGGGAGGAGTTATGTGATAAAAGGTAGACTGATTAAGAGTATAGAAATACAGAGGGACCTGGGAGTGCAGGTTCACAACTCTCTGAAGGTGTCGACACAGGTGGAGAAGGTTGTGAAGAAAGCTTATGGAATGCTAGCCTTTATAGGAAGGGGTATAGAGTATAAGAGCTGCCGTCTAATGCTTCAGTTGTACAGAACGTTGGTTAGACCGCATTTGGAGTACTGTGTCCAGTTCTGGTCACCTTACTACCGGAAGGACGTGGAGACCCTGGAGAGGGTGCAGAGGAGGTTTACCAGGATGTTGCCTGGCATGGAAGGACTGAGTTACAAGGAAAGATTGGAAAAACTGGGGCTCTTCTCCTTGGAAAGATGGAGATTAAGGGGTGATATGAGCGAGGTATGTAAAATACTGAAGGGAATATAGTAAACAGTGGTAGGCTTTTCCCTAGATTGGGGACAATTATGAGAGGTCACGATCTAAGGGTGAGGGGTGAGAAGTATAATTTGGATGTGAGAGGAAGGTTTTTCACGCAGAGGGTCGTGGGGGTATGGAACGCACTACTGAGTAGGGTGGTGGAGGCAGGAACGTTGGACTTGTTTAAGGTTTACTTAGATAGACACGAGCGAAACAAGAATGGAGGGTTATAGTAGAGGGTATTAAATAGGGTCAGAGCCTCGGGACGATACCGGAAATGTAGTTTTATATGTTAACGTATTGTCTTTTTATTCCACAGGGTCGGTCCACCTTGTTGTCAAACAAGGGGCATGCACACGGTGGGTCGTGCGTGGGCTGCTCTTGGAGGTTCCGGGAGTGGCCTAGTACTTCGTGTCGTTGTGTGTGCTTAATCCTGGACCAGCAGATGGGCACCGCAACAGCTCAGTGACTAGCACTGCTAGCTGTGCAGATACATGGATTTGGGCCTGTGTCTGTGGAAGTTTGCGCATTCTCCCTGTGGTTGCGTGGGTTTCCTCCGGGCGCTCCGGTTTCCTCCCACACCCCAAAGATGTGCTTTTAGGCTGATTGGTGTAACAAATTGACCCTACGCTATTCTCCCCTGAATCTGGCTACATTAGGGGTTCCACTCACATACACACAGGGCAGGGTAGGTGTGGGAAGATGTGGCAGTGCGGGCTCGTTGGGCCGAAGGGCCTGTTTCCCGTGCTGGGTTGTTCTTTGTTCAAACCTCCAAAAACAGTTTGTTGACATTATACGGACAGCTATCTGAGTCTCGGTTTCACATGGACTGGAGATGAAAACATACCTCGTGTTTGACCTGTGGTGAGGAGCTTTCCAATTCCAATATAGTCCCAAGCAAGATGAAAAGATATCTGTTGTCAAAACATGGAAATCTGGCAAATGAGGACGTTCAATATTTCGAAAGGCTGAAACTGGCAGAACTGATCACTCAACAGACAAAACCACACAATCGCTGGAGAATTGATTTAGTCTGCTGCAGCTTGATTATCAAAATGTTTTTTGGTGATGATGCTGAGCGAGAAGTTATGGAAGTTCCTGTCTGATGATACAATTCACAGAAGAGTTGATTCGTCAGCTGATATTCCAAAAGTATGAAGAATTCTACATTTGTCATTCAAGCTGATGAACTGAGCGACATTAGTGGAAAAGCAGAGTTCCTGAGATCAGATAATGACAAAATAATCTCACAGCTTCTATTTTGTACAGAACTTGAAAAACACATCAGAGGACAAGATATTTTCCAAACCTTGTCTGAGTATTTGGAAAAAATTGAGAATTCATGGGATTCTTGTCCTGGAATTTGTACAGCTGGAGCGCCAGATATGATAGCGAATGAGAGGCTTGGCGGCACTCAAACAGAAAAGTCCAGATTTAATATCCACTCACTTTTTTTTTTACAGAGAGGCATTAATCACCAAGAGTCTTGTAGCTGATTTGAAGTTGGTTCTAGATCAGACTGTGCAAATTGTGAACTTCATCAAAGCAAAACCACGAAAGGCGCAGTTAGTTGCTCAATTCTGCAAAGACACGGAATCAAAACATCAATGCCTAATTGTGTACTCGGTGGCTTGCTGGATGTCCCACGGAAAAGTTTTAAATCGGGTGTTGGAACTGAAGAACGAATAGAATTTTTGGAACAAGAAGGGAACCCATTGTACCACCATTGGATGAGAATGACTGGTGTACAAAGCTGGCATATTTGGCCGATATCCCTTCCCAGTTGAACGTGCTCAATGCCAGTATGCAAGGCCACGATGACAATGTCCTCACAACCACAGACAAATTAACTGCATTCGAGAAAAAAAGTTCAGCTCTGGCTCGGAAGAGCGTTGCAACATAACCTCGAAATGTTCCCACTGGTAAAAAGTTTTAAAACTAGCAATGAATTGCATGGCCTCATACAGGAACATCTTACAACATTGATAGAAAAGATTGATCATTACTTCCCATTGTTGTCTACAGAAAAGTTCGACTGGGTTAGAGGCCTTTGCAAATTTCAGCTGTTCAGGTCTGACGTTGGATGAGGAGGAACTGGCCTCCATTTCGAGTGATCGCACCTTGAAAATGAACCACAGGAGTTTGCCACTGGACTCTTTTTGGACATACAACCAGAAACAGTATCCAGGCATCTCTTCAGGAGCATTAGCTTTTCTTCTACAGTTCTCCACGACATATTGTTGTGATCAGGGGCCTTCAACTCTAATAAATATCAAAGACCAGAAAAGAGAAAAGCTTCTCTGTATTCATGAGATGAGAAAAGAGAAAAGCTTCTCTGTATTCATGAGATGAGAGTTTGTCTCAAATTAGATTAAATTAATTTATCAAATTAGATAAATGAGATTACCCAACAAAATCAAACTCACACCTCTCATTGAGTTTGTACACTTACTTCAGGTTACATGTGTAAGAGGCTGGTCTCTCAGTATATTTTGGGAATGATCATGTTTTTATGTAGCTGCATTGTTTTATACTTTCTGGATGTCCCACGATCATATTATAAAGTAGTTGTGTTCGATGTAACGAATCAAACACTTGTTTTTTTTTGTTTTTGAATGTATTTCTTATCAATTGAGATAATCCTTAAATTTTTGTGAAGTCAACTGTGAACCATCTCTAACAATCTGTTCCAGTTTATCAAATTTAACAAAAATTTTGTCAAGTTTTTTTGCGAAGTTCAGGTGTAGTAATCTCATGATGATAACTGGCAACTTTGAGTATGTATCATTTATGACTAAGAACATGTAACCCTCAAATGGATCTGCAAAATCTACATGAATTTGTTGCCATTGCATTTTAGGCTACTCTCAAGGGTGAGCGGGGAGTGGTACAACACAGATATTAGAGGGAGGTTTTTCCACAGAGGGTAGTGGGGGTATGGAATGCTCTGCCAAGTAAGGTGGTGGAGGCAAACACGCTAGAGTCCTTTAAGAGTAACTTAGACAGGCACATGACTGAGTTGGAGATGGGTGGATATAGGAGATTGTTTTAAATAAGGGTCATTAGCATTGGGGCGTCCCTGGTAATGTAAATGGGTATAGTATGATAATAATGTTTTTTCTCTTTTCATTCACGGGTTTTAAGTCGGTCCACCTCGTGTCCAACGAGGGACATACACGCGATGGGTCGTACTGGGGCTGCTCTTGGTTGTTCAAGATTGGCCTAGTGTTTCATGTTGTTAGTGTGTGCCTAAACTGGACCAGATACTGGGCAAGACGACAGCTCAGTGACTATTGCTGATTGCTGTGCAGACACATGGATTTGGGCCGGTGTCTGTGGGAGTTTGCGCATTCTCCCCGTGCTTGCGTGGGTTTTCTCCGGGTGCTCCGGTTTCCTCCCACACCCCAAAGATGTGCTGTTAGGCTGATTGGCAGGAATAAATTGTCCCTAAGTCAGTTTCCCTCAATCTGGATGGCCATAAAACATTAGACAGGGGTCGTGGGTGGAGAGGGGGACTGGTGGTGTTGAGATGGCGGCGCGGGCTCGTTGGGTCGAAGGGCCTGTTTCCCGGGCTGATTTTGTTCTTTGTTCTAATAAAAAACTTGGTGTGGCGCGAGCAAATTTTTATTCTGAAAGTGTGGCCCAGTGAAAAAAGTTTGGGAACCGCTGAGCCAGATAGTCGATATCTTTTCCCCAAAGGTAGGGGAGTCTAAAACTAGAGTGAATAGGTTTAAGGTGAGAGGGGAGAGATACGCAAGTGTCCAGAGGGGCAATTTTTCCACACAGAGGGTGGTGAGTGTCTGGAACAAGCTGCCAGAGGCAGTAGTAGAGGCAATTTTGTCTTTTAAAAAGCATTTAGACAGTTACATGGGTACGATGGGTATAGAGGGATATGGGCCAAATGTGGGAAATTGGGATTATCTTAGGGGCTTTAAAAAAGGAGCAGCATGGACAAGTTGGGCCGAAGGGCCTGTTTCCATGCTGTAAACCTGAATGACACTGTTCCTCTTTTGATCTGTCCCCTAGCTGGGGGACGGTTACTAGGTGAAGGGGGGGGCGGGGAGGTTCAGGCAGGGGGCGAGGGTGGGGGAGTGAGCAGGGGGGTGCTTGCATTATCACATTTGTGCACTTTATACAGGAACTGATTAATGCTTCAAATAATCAACCTTTATTTCCAAAGATATAAAACAGTTCCTCATCAATCAGATTGGATCAGCTCCGTCCCCCGAGTGGCTGGTGATCAGAACGTGTTTGAACTCTGTCTGGTGGGAGGGGGGTGTACAGAGATCTCGCTCGGTGCTGGCTGTGTGGGTCAGGGTGGGCTGGAGTGTGTATCTCCCCGAGAATGCAGCAGACCCCAATGAATCAGCTCGTTCCACTTGTGGACCCATCCTTGTACGCTGCGTCCATGCACTCTGACCCAGGGCAGCACAAACTGGGCAGGCTGTTCCCACCTAAAAACACCCACACACAGTCAGTAATGTATCCTCAGTCCAAATAAACCACTACCCCAACACCCCTGATGTGATAACACACCCACACCCACAATAACACTCCTGGAGTGACAGTCCTATACAATCCCTACAGTGCAGAAAGAGACCATTCAGCCCGTCGAGTCTGCACTAATCTCCAAGGGTCCATCCCATTCAGGCCTGCCCCTCCGCCTATCCCCATAAGCCCACACAATTTAGCATGGCCAATCCCTCTAATGCGCACACCCTTCAGACTGTGGGAGGAAACTCACGCAGACACGAGGAGAACGTGCAGACTCCACACAGACAGTGACCAAAGCCAGGAATTAAACCCGGGAAAATTTACAGGGAGAGCAGCACCGGGGGGGGTGGGGGGGGGCAGGAGTGGGGGCATAACAATTAGTTAGGGTACCAATACAGGGATACGGTGGGAGACTAATTGGAGAGATCTTTCACACAGCTAGCACAGGATGGATGGGCTGAACGGTCTCATCCTGGGTTGGGTGAGCCAGTGATTCTTTTAACATTTTGGAGATTGTGAGAAACTGGCCTCAAAGTGCAGAAATCTTTGCTGATGCTTCACAGGAACCACTAGCTTGAATTTAATCACCCATCCCCTGAGAAAACACCTTTCCATCTCCTGCAGTCCCTGTGCGACTGTTCGGGGTGCCGTCTGGACCATTCCAGAGGGGCTGAATGGCCTCCTCCTGATCAGATGTCGCTCCGTGGGGATCTAATTGCCCTGGAACTGTATCTCTCTCTGGACTACTTCACAGGGCAGTTGGCAGTGGGACTGGAGTCACACGCAGGCAGGGTGAGGGCAGCAGACTTCCTTCGTCAGAGATGTTTCAGACAAATCAGTGATAGGAATGGCAACTGTGACACAGACTAAACTCCAGATTTTCTGAATTTAACACTCCCGCACACCCCCCTCCCCGCCCCCCCCTTCCCAGTTAGCCGGGATGGGGTTTGAACCCAGGTCTCAGCTTGGATCTCGATATCATGCAGCCAGTCACAGTGACACAGTGTTGCTGCTGTTTGCAAACAGCCGATCACTCACCAATCACTGACATCGTTCCGCAGCTCCTCAGTGAACTCCAGGGCCTGGGTACATTTACTCAGCAGTTTCACAATATTGGGAATGGACGTCTGACCGCAATCCTCATTCAACTGCCTGATCCACCCAATCAGAGCTGAGAGGGAGAGAGCAAAGGAAGTCAGAGCTTCAATATCACCACCCACAACTCTCAACACCCCGAGATTCATATCCCCCACTCCACAAACCAGCCGCACTGCCAGAGGGTCGGTGCCAGAGGGAGGGAGGGAGGTGAGGGATGGAGGGAGGGAGGTGAGGGATGGAGGGAGGGAGGGAGGTGAGGGATGGAGGGAGGGAGGGAGGTGAGGGATGGAGGGAGGGAGGGAGGTGAGGGATGGAGGGAGGGAGGGAGGTGAGGGATGGAGGGAGGGAGGGAGGTGAGGGATGGAGGGAGGGAGGGAGGTGAGGGATGGAGGGAGGGAGGGAGGTGAGGGATGGAGGGAGGGAGGGAGGTGAGGGATGGAGGGAGGGAGGGAGGTGAGGGATGGAGGGAGGGAGGGAGGTGAGGGATGGAGGGAGGGAGGGAGGTGAGGGATGGAGGGAGGGAGGGAGGTGAGGGATGGAGGGAGGGAGGGAGGTGAGGGATGGAGGGAGGGAGGGAGGTGAGGGATGGAGGGAGGGAGGGAGGTGAGGGATGGAGGGAGGGAGGTGAGGGAGGGAGGGAGGGAGGTGAGGGAGGGAGGGAGGGAGGGAGGTGAGGGATGGAGGGAGGGAGGTGAGGGATGGAGGGAGGGAGGGAGGGAGGTGAGGGAGGGAGGGAGGGAGGTAGGAAGGTGAGGGAGGGAGGTAGGAAGGAAGGAAGGGGGAGGGAGGGAGGAAGGAAACTGAGGGAGGGAGGGAGGGAGCGAGGAAGGAAGGAAGGAAGGGGGGGAGGGAGGGAGGAAAGGAGGAAGGGTGACAGGGAGCTCTACACCGGTTGGGGTGGAGGCTAGTGATGGATCAGGCCATCGTGGATGGGGGATAGATTTCTCCAGTGATTGGGAGGCTGGCAATGTGTGGCTGGGGGCTGGGGGAGGGCGTACAGGGAGATCAGCGGGCTCTCAAAGGTCCCGAGCGCGGCGCTGCCAGCCTCTCCAGCAGGTTTAGGTTAATCTCCCCCTCCCGTTGGTGTGAACCATCTGACAGCCTCCATGTTACAGAGAGCCATAAACAATCTAAATTCACCCACAAAATGGTCAGGTAACATGGACACTTCTGAATTTTTGGGGTAAGAATTGCCCCCAAGATGTTAAAGCGAGCCTCATTTCTCCTTATAGGTGAACAGGAAATATATATTTTATTTTGGACACACAGCGAGTTGTTGTGATCTGGAAGGCGCTGCCTGAAAGGGCGGTGGAAACAGATTCAATAGGAACTTTCAAAAGGGACAATTGGGGGAATACTGGAAGGGGAAAATTTACAGGGAGAGTGGGAACTAATTGGAGAGATCTATCAAAGAGCTAGCACAAGCCGGATGGGCCAAATGGCCTCCCCCACCCCCGCTTACCGTCTGCATGAGTGACTGGCGTGATTTCGTACTGTCTTTGCAATAATTCCAGCGCCTCTCTCTGTCTCTGTAACATCAGCCTCACAAACACTGTCTCCATCTTCACACTGGCTGCTTGTTCCAGCAGATACTCGGGAGCCTGCAAGGAGAAGGTTACTGGATTACTCTGACAGGGAGAGCCCAGAGGACAACAAAACCGGTCCCACCGAGACTCAGGAAGCAGCACTGAGAGTGTACCATCCCATCGTGGGAAAGGTCACCAACACCTCAGACAGGGTTCCTGACGGAGACTTACCAGAACGTTCCAGGGGATGAGGGGGCTTCAGTTTACACAGAGAGATGGGGAGAAGCTGGGATCGTTCTCAGAACAGAGAGAGTTCAGAGGGAGATTGAATCAAGGTGCATCTGGGAGCAGTTTTTGTCCCTTTATCGAAGGAACGATATTATTCCATTGGAGGCAGTTGAGAGAAGGTTCACTGGGATGATCCCCGGGATGGAGGGATTGTCTGGTGAGGAAAGGTTAAACAGGCTGGGACTCTGCTCATTGGAGTTTAGCAGAATGAGAGGGGATCTCACTGGAACTTACAGGGTTCCTCAGGGGTTTGACAGGGTCAGTGCTGAGAGGAGATTTCCCTCATGGGAGAGTCTCGGAGTAAAGGAACACCAATTTAACACTGAGATGAGGAGGAGTCTCTTCTCTCAGAGAGTTGAGTGTCTTTGGAAGTCCTTGTCACAGGGAGCTGGGGGGACAGAGTCACAGAGGTTTACAGCAGGGAAACAGGCCCTTCGGCCCAACTTGTCCATGTTGCTCTTTCTTTAAACCCCTAAGCTAACCCCAATTGCCACATTTGGCCCATCTGTATATTTAAGGCTGTGATAGATTCTTGATCAGTAAATAAAAACAAGGGCTTTGGGGAAAGGGCAGGAGAGTAGACATGAGGAATGTCGGGATCAGCCAGGATCCTATTGAGTGACAGAGCAGGCTAGAGGGCCGAATGGCCCACTCCTGTTCCTATTTCCTACGGTACTGTTCAAAATCACAATGGACCGGGAAAGGGAACGGGGACTAATTCTTTTGGAGAGACAACAGAGGGTTGATGGGCCAAAGGGCCTCCTCCAGTGCTGGGAGAGTTGGTGATGTTCCCTCAGCCAGTGGGGCTCAGTTCCAGCATTCCCAGGTCTCGTCAGTGCTGAGAGCCACACCCGGAGCTTCCTGACTTCCTTCAGGATCGCGCATGGGATCACCGGGGATATTGCACCTGACCAATCCCAACCTCGAGCATCCAATTCCCATTGATTCCCACTGCCCCTACATCCGGACTCCACACCCCCGTCCCCGATCGCCCGTGTCCCCCGACTCCACTCCCCGGCCCCCAGACCTCGCCATCCCACACTCCCCCCTCCCTGCGATTCTCCCCCGTCCCCGACACCACCCCTCCCACCCCCCAACCCCGACTCCACACCCCCCCGCCCCCCAACCCCCAGTCCACGACTCCACACCCCCCCCGCCCCTGACTCCATCCTCCCGCCCAAGACGCCACCCCCCGATCCACCACTCCACCCTCCCGCCCATAACTCCCCCAGCTCAGGGGAATTCCCTCCCAATCCCTCTCTGACTCTCTCCCTGAGTTTTGTTCTATCTGGCTCTGTTTAAATCGAGTTCTGGAAGTGAGTGTGTGGGTCACCAGCTGCTGATTTTTTCCTCCTGGGTCAGGTTTGGAGTTGAGCCGAGCGCCGGGTGCCTGTTTTATTCCGCTCAGGGCGCTGATTACCTTGTAGAGGGGGAAATATAAACTCTTCTTCAGATCCCGGAAGAACTGTGGGCTGTTAAACGAGGAGTCCAGTCGGTGAATCGATAGCTTGTGGACAGGAACCCTCTGCACCCTGAACACAACAGGACAGAATCCTAAACTTCCACATTCACAACAGTGAAAAAGCCATTCTCTACACACTCACTCTGCCTGTAACACTACATTCTGCACTCTCTCCTTTCCCTCTCTATGAACGGTATGCTTTGTCTGTATAGCACGCAAGAAACAATACTTTCACTGTATGTTAACATGTGACATTAAATCAAATCAAACCAGGATCCCACACAACGCAGATCATTCTGCCCATCAACTCTATACTAGTCTGTATGTGACTGATCCAGCCTCATTCAGTTTGGACCCAGCATGGTCAAATCAACCAGCAACAACACATCAATAGAATTCACAGCACTCCCTCGGCACTGACCCTCTGACAGCGCGGCGCTCCCTCGGCACTGACCCTCTGACAGCGCGGCGCTCCCTCGGCACTGACCCTCTGACAGCGCGGCGCTCCCTCGGCACTGACCCTCTGACAGTGCGGCACTCCCTCAGCACTGACCCTCTGACAGTGCTGAGGGATGTGGAAAGGTGAGAATGGGAGAAGCTGGAGGGTCACAACCTGCTTCAGTGATGACCAGGCAGAGACTAAGGGTGTAGCTAATTCTCTCACAGCCCGAGAGATAAGATCGCTCCAAGCTGATGGCCGTTACAGAGACAAACCTCACTCACCTCTGTACAAATCCTGCGATCCAGGCTGGGGAGTGAGATAGCCATAAAGAGATCAAACTCCCTGCTGATGGAATTGTGAAGCTCCTCTGTTAGAGTCCGGATTGTCTCCTCGTGCTTCCCGACCTTCTCCTCAATAAAGGCTCCAATCTACAACAACACACAGCACATTGACATAGTGACTAGGACACAGCTATCCCTGAGCAGAATAGGACAGGAATAGCTCAGAGCAGTCACAGATACAGGGTAATGGAAGGATTAGAAACTGAACAAGGTGCTGATGGGGATAAGGGTAAAATAGCAGAATGTATTAACAGCTAAACAAAGATCAATGCTCAGTGAAAGCAAAACTAAAGATGAAGTGAGAGAGTACTGTGGGGGATGGGGGAGGGCTCATTCACAACAAAAACAAAATACAGAAACTAGTTACATGGGGAAGAGGGATATGAGCCAAACGTAGACAATTGGGACAAGCTTGGTGGTTAAAAAGGGCAGCAAAGACAAAGAACAACCCAGCACGGGAAACAGGCCCTTCGGCCCAACGAGCCCGCGCCGCCGCATGGCTAAAGGGCCTGTTTCCATGCTGTCAACCTCTATTAAGAACAAAAGAACATAAGAAATAGGAGCAGGAGTAGGCCATCTAGCCCTTCGAGCCTGCCCCGCCATTCAATAAGATCATGGCTGATCTGAAGTGGATCAGTTCCACTTTCCCGCTTTCTCCCCATAACCCTTAATTCCCTTGTCTACCAAAAACCTATCTACCCATGACTTAAAAATATTTAGCGAGGCAGCCTCCACCACTTCAACGGGCAGAGAATTCCAGAGATTCATCACCCTTTGAGTGAAGAAGTTCCTCCTCAACTCCGTTCTAAACCGCTCCCCCCTTATCTTGAGGCTGTGCCCCCTCGTCCTACTGTCCTTTCTAAGCGGGAAGAATCTCTCTACCTCTACCCTATCCATCCCCTTCATTATCTTATATGTCTCTATAAGATCCCCCCTCATCCTTCTGAACTCCAGCGAGTACAGACCCAGTCTATTTAGTCACTCTTCATAGTCCAACCCCTCAGCTCCGGCATCAGCCTAGTGAACCTTCTCTGCACTCCTCCAAAGCCAATATATCCTTGCGCAAGTGCGGCAACCAAAACTGCACACAGTACTCCAGCTGCGGCCTCACCAGTACCCTGTACAGTTGCAGCAAGACCTCCTGCTTTAATATTCTAACCCCCTTGCTATAAAGGCCAACATCCCATTCGCCTTCTTGATCACCTGCTGCACCTGCAGACTGGGTTTTGCGACTCGTGCACAAGGACCCCCAGGTCCTCTGCACCGTAGCATGCCGCAGCTTTTCGCCCTTTAAATAATAATCCCTCCTGCTATTATTCCTGCCAAAGTGGATAACCTCACACTTGCTAACATTATACTCCATCTGCCAGGTCCTCGCCCACTCGCTTATCCTATCTAGATCCCTCTGCACACTTTCCACACCCTCCGCACAATTTGCTTTTCCACTTACCTTTGTGTCATCAGCAAATTTCATCACCCTAAATTCAGCCCCCCTCCTCCAGATCATCTATATAAATGCTAAATAGCTGAGGGCCCAGCACCGATCCCTGCGGCACTCCACTAGTCACCAACCACCAATCAGAATAGCACTCATTGGTACCAACTCTCTGCTTCCTGTTAGACAACCAATCCTCTATCCACGCTAACACCTTACCCCCAACTCCATGCCCCCTAACCTTCTGAAGCAACCTTTTGTGCGGCACCTTATCAAACGCCTTTTGAAAATCGAGAAACACCACATCCACCGGTTCCCCTGTTTACCGCACTAGTCACATCCTCATAGAAATCCAATAAATTCGTCAAACACGACTTCCCCTTCATGAATCCGTGCTGCGTCTGCTCTATCAAACAATTCTTCTCTAGGTGCCTCGCTATTTCTTCTTTGATGACGGATTCAAGCATTTTCCAACAACAGACGTTAAACTAACTGGCCTATAATTCCCTGCCTTTTGCCTGCTCTGGCTAAACGCCTTCCATCCATCAGACACAACCTACCCTGAGATCAGAGGGCCAGCCAGACAGGGAGAGACCCGCCAACCAACCGACCGACAGGGGAGGGAGGGAAAGACCGACCGACAGTGACAGACACAGGGAAACAGAGAGACAGAAAGACACAGGCAGAGAGAGAAATAGATTTACAGCATGGACACAGACCCTTCGGCCCAATTTGTTCATGCCACCTTCTATTTTTTAATATCTATGCGAATCCCAATTGCCCGCATTTGGCCCATTTCTCTCGATACCCATCGTACCCACATAACTGTCTCAATGCTTTTTAAAAAGACAACATTGTACCTGCCTCTACTACTGCCTCTGGCAGCTCATTCCAGACACTCACCACCCTCTGTGAAAAAATTGCCCTTTTGTATCTCTCCCCTCTCACATTAAACCTCTGCCCTCTAGTTTTAGACTCCCCTACCTTTGGGAAAAGATATTGACTATCTAGCTGATCTGCGTCCCTCATTATTTTATAGACCTCTATAAGATCACCCCTCAGCCTCCTACGCTCCAGAGAAAAAAGTCCCAGTCTATCCAGCCTCTCCTTATAACTCAATCCATCAAGTCCCAGTAACATCCTAGTAAATCTTTTCTGCACTCTTTCTAGTTTAATAATATCCTTTCTATAATAGGGTGAGCAGAACTGTACACAGTATTCCAAATGTGGCCTTACCAATGTCTTGTACAACTTCAACAAGACGTCCCAACTCCTGTATTCAATGTTCTGACCAATGAAACCAAGCATGCCGAATGCCTTCTTCACCACTCTGTCCACCTGTGACTCCACTTTCAAGGAGCTACGAACATGTATCCCTAGATCTCTTTGTTCTGTAACTTTCCCCAATGCCCGACCATTAATTGAGTAAGTCCTGCCCTGGTTCAATCGACCAAAATACATCACCTCACATTTATCTAAATTAAACTCCATCTGCCATTTGTCAGCCCACTGGCCCAATTGATCAAGATCCCATTGCAATTGAAGATAACTTTCTTCACTGTCCACTGTGCCACCAATCTCGGTGTCATCTGCAAACTTACCGGGTGCAGAGGGAGGGGCAGATTGCATAGTGAATGCGTGTGCGGTGGGAGATTTACCTCCATTTGTGTCTTTATCAAGTGACTCTTGGCCGATGAATTGCCTTTTACTAAAGCCCGGATCAGATCTTGTTTTGTGTCCTGTAAAGAGTCGGTTTGAGAGCGGTCAGTGAAATTGACAGTGGATACCACAGCCTCCAGACACAGAGTGTAGCCAAAGGCAAAAAAAACAGACATGATGGCCCAGTGTGTACACCGCTGTTTCGAAAAGGGCCGGCGCTGAGGGACAGCGCCGCACCGACAGGGGGCCGGCGCTGAGGGACAGCGCCGCACCGACAGGGGGCCGGCGCTGAGGGACAGCGCCGCACCGACAGGGGGCCGGCGCTGAGGGACAGCGCCGCACCGACAGGGGGCCGGCGCTGAGGGACAGCGCCGCACCGACAGGGGGCCGGCGCTGAGGGACAGCGCCGCACCGACAGGGGGCCGGCGCTGAGGGACAGCGCCGCACAACCAGGGGGCCGGCGCTGGGGGAGCGCCGCACCATCACAGGGCCAGGACTGAGGGAGCGCCGCACCATCACAGGGCCAGGACTGAGGGAGTGCTGCACTGGGGAGTGGGCAGAGCCCCCGGAGAACAGGCAGAGTGCTTACCACCAACGTCTGGAAGTCGATGATGCGGCTGTGTCTCTGGTGCAGCAACTGGAACTCCCGGTTCTTGCTCTGTATGGAGTTGGTGAGGATATGAGCCTGTTCCGATAACTCCTGGCAGTATGCTCGCCTCTCCGACACACTCAACTCCAGCTCCAAGGCCTCCCTATCACAACCACAAGTTAGACGGAGTGGTAGAGACTGCAACGATGCCAACACAATTCGGAAAGGGTGGTGAGGGTTGGGGGGGGGGTTCACACTGACCGACTGTCAGGGCGAGTGCTCTCCCATTTCCACACTCCCCGGAATGGATTCCAAACTCACTCCCGAGACACCCCCCTCGCTAGCCGCACCCACGTACCGCCGTTACCCCCCCCACACCGGACCTACTCTGGTTCCTGGCTCAAGAATGCCTCCATTTTCATATTCTCATCCTGGTCATACCCCCCCTCCCTATCTCTGTAAACCCCCTCCAATCCTTACACCCCCTCCTATCTCTGTAACATCCTCCAGCCCCTACACCCCCTCCCTATCTCTGTAAACCCCCTCAAATCCCTACATCCCCCTCCCATCCTTACACCCCCTCCCTATCTCTGTAAACCCCCTCCAATACTTACACCCCCTCCTATCTCTGTAACATCCTCCAGCCCCCTACACCCCTCCCTATCTCTGTAACCTCCTCAAGCCCCCCTACACCCCCTCCCTATCTCTGTAACATCCAGCCCCTTCACCCCTCCCTATCTCTGTAACCTCCTCAAGTCTCTACAACCCTTTGAGATCTCTGCGCTCCTCCAATTCCGGCCTCTCGCACATCCCCCGATTCCCATCGCTCCGCCATTGGCGGCCGTGCCTTCAGCCGCCTGGGGGTGGGGGGGTGCTCTAAACTTTGGAATTCCCTCCCTAAACCTCCCCACCCTCACCTCCAAGGTCCTTAAAACCATCCTCATTGGCTGAGCTTCGCACTCCTGTCTCCCTGGAGTTGTGTCTGGTAGCTGATCCCTGCCAAGCTCCCTGGGGATGTTTTACTGGGGCAATGCTTTGCAGCTGAAGATGGGGGATGGGGGATCAGGGTGGGGGCGGGGGGGTGGGGGGTGGTGGTGGTGTCTGTGTGTGTGTGATGGTGGTGGAGGATCTGACCTGGCCGCGGTGAGGAGTTCAGGGTTGTGTCCGTACTGCTCCTCCATCAGCAGATTAAACTCCCAGGACAGGGACATCAGTTTGGAGCTCAGTGCTTTGCCTCTCCTGATAGCTCCAGTCTTCTCCACCGCCCGCACCTCGCAGTCCCGCCATCCATCCTGCCAGAGAAACCACCACGTGTCACATCCTTCCCAAAGGCCGCGCGGCAGAGAACCACATCAGCCCCACATCAGAAAGGTTCACCACACACAGAGGGTGAGACCCTTCAGCCCATCGTGTCTGTGCCAGCCATCAAACCCTATCTATTCTAATCCCATTTTCCAGCACTTGCTCTGTAGCCTGTGAGCTCGGGCTTTTCAAATGCTCATCTAAACACTTGTTAATCGTTGTGAGAGTTCTCCCGCTGACACCACCCTTTCAGGTAGTGAGTTCCACATTCCCACCACCCTCAGTGAAAAGCTTTCTCCTCAAATCCCCTCGAAAACTCCTGCCCCTTCAATCTGTCCCCTCTGGTGACTTGACTCTTCCACACAAATGTTCCTTCCTAACCACCCTATCTGTGTCTCCCATCATTTTGTACACCTCGATCAGGTCCCCCCTCAGCCTTCTCTGCTCCAAGGGAAACAACCCCAGTCTAACCACCCTCTCTTCATAGCTGAAACGCTCCATCCCAGGCAGCATCCTGGTGAATCTCCTCTGCACATCCTCCAGTACAATCACATCCTTCCTACAGCGTGGTGACAGGAACTGCACACAGTGCTCTAGCTGTGGCCTAACCAGTGTTTTATACAGCTGCATCATAACCTCCCTGTCTTATAGTCACTGCCTCAGTTAATAAAGACAAGTGTCACCATATTGCCTTCTTAACCACCTTATCCCCCTGCCTTCAGGAACCTTTCCACACACAGCCCAAAGTCCCTCTGGCCCTCTGTCCGAGCATCCTACTGTTCATTGTATATTCCCTGGCCTTGTTGTCCAGACTGTCCATATTGTCCTAGAAACATAGAGGATAGGAGGAGGAGGTTTCGAGCCTGCTCCACCATTCATTACGATCATGGCTGATCATCCAACTCAGTAACCTGATCCCCACCCCCACCTCCTCCCCCCAAATAAGCTTTGATCCCCTTCGCCTCAAGTGCGATATCTAACGGCTTCTCGAAAACCTGTAATCAAAGGCCCTCCTCCTCGCTATTTCCCACACACCTATTTTATTGCATCCCCGATAACAAAGCACTCACGTCCTGCTAGAGCCCCTTTGACAGAGCAGTAAGTGACTGTCAGAACCTCAGCCCCAGGTGATCACACACCAAGTGATGGTTAGCTAAACAGCAGAGATCAAAGGGATTGACCAACACTAGTAAAGACAAGAACTGGTTACGATAACCTGTTTGCCAAAGGGCTTAATACCAGCACAGCAAGCCTTGTTAAAGGAAAAATAGTTCCCATATAAACCACAACAATATGGATTGATAGGCACTCTCCTGAGAATAAATACACCATAAGATATCATCATTCACACGCACCTTTAGGTGGGCAGAATCTGGTTGAAGATGGAGCTTGCTTTCCAATCTGTCTGAAAAGGGTGCGAACACTTGACAAACCAAAGAGCTGGCTCCCCTCGAGAGATCAATAACATCCCCCCAACCCAACACTTCACACCAGCAAATGTCCCCCAGTTAGCAGCATAGAATTTCACAGCACTGGAGGCCTTTGAGCCCATCGTATCTATGCTAGCTCCTGAAAGAGCGACCCAGCCTGCTGCATTCTCCAGCCCTGTCTCCGTCACCCTCTACACTCATCAGTTTCAGGTATGTATCCAGCTCTCTTTTCAAACCTCTCTCCCAGGCAGCGCATTCCAAATCCCGGCAGCGCTCCTAGCGAAGAAGCTTCTCCTCATCTCACCCTGAGCTCTCGCACTGACCACCCTGAAATTGTCACCCTGTGTCACTGATATCCCAACGAGTGGAAACACATTACTCTCCTTCACCCTGTCTCAACACCTCACCACTTCATCTCTGCCTGACTTCTCTCATCTTTCCTTGTCTTGAAAATTCCGCGTCTCCGGTATCATTCTAGTAAATCTCTTTTGCACTCTCTCCCACTCTCTCTCTCGGACTTTAACATCCTTCTTCAGGTCAGGAGCCCAGAACTGAACACTGCTCTGAATGTGCCTTGACCAATGAAGTGTGGAGGTGTAGCATCACTTCCTTGCTTTTACACTCTGTGTCTCTGTTTATAAACCCAAGGATCCGATCAGCCTTCTTAACCGAGCCCGCCCACCTTCACAGAATGATGTTCTTGATGTGGTTCCAAGCTGGATGACAGCGTTAACTGAAGGGTTCTGAGTTAACAGCCGTCACTAGGAACCAGTCACAATAAATGTCAGAGACACAGTCACTGACGGAGGGAGAGAGAACAGGCAGGTGGCTTTAAGACGCAGGTGGCAGGCGAAGGAGGCCATTCAGCCAACCTACTCAGTACCATCCCATTGTTAAAGAACTAATTTCAGCCCACAATAAAGGCCAAAGTTCCCATAAAAACAAAGAACCAAATTCTGAAATGGTTTCAATGGGGTCGCCATGGAGATGATGTTTCCCCTTGTGTGAGGAGACAGTCATGAATAAACCTAATGGGAATTCAGGAGAAACTCCCTAACCCAGAGAGGGGGGACAATGTGGGACTCGCTCCAGCGGGGAATGGGTGAGGAGAAGGTGGGACTCGCTCCATGGGGAGTGGAAGAGGAGGAGGTGGGACTCGCTCCCGTGGGGAGTGGGGGAGGAGAAGGTGGGACTCACTCCCGTGGGGAGTTGGGGGGAGAAGGTGGGACTCGCTCCCGTGGGGAGTGAGGGGGGGAGAAGGTGGGACTCGCTCCCGTGGGGAGTGGGGGAGGAGGAGGTGGGACTCGCTCCCGTGGGGAGTGGGGGAGGAGGAGGTGGGACTCACTCCCGTGGGGAGTTGGGGGGAGAAGGTGGGACTCGCTCCCGTGGGGAGTGAGGGGGGGAGAAGGTGGGACTCGCTCCCGTGGGGAGTGGGGGAGGAGGAGGTGGGACTCGCTCCGACGGGGAGTGGGGGAGGAGGAGGTGGGACTCGCTCCGACGGGGAGTGGTTGACAAGAATAGTATTGATGTGAAAGGGAAGCTGGATAAATACACGAGGCAGAAAGGAATAGAAGGAGAAGTGATGGGGGTGTGATGGAGAGGCAGGGGGTGGAAGGAGGAGGGTGGAGGGAGGCAGGAAGAGCAGCAGCATTGGGTCACACAGCTGCTTCTCTGTTGTTCGCTGTGTGGATCGAATTCCAGAGAATCAGAATGAGGTGACTGGAGAGTTTCGGGCAGGTTCTCCAGGTGAGGAGACGTTAACTCCGTGATAACACGTTCACCTCCCCAAGATAAAAAATAACAGGAACCCAATGTTCAAACCTACCTCAAGCAAAGACTTGACAGAGCGCAGAAGAGGAGGAGGCACTGAGACATCCTGCAGGTGGGAACTACTGTAGGAGAACCTGTAAAAAGTACAGCACGGGGTTAGATACAGAGTAAAGCTCCCTCCACACTGTTCCCCATCAAACACTCCCAGGACAGGTACAGCATGGGGTTAGATACAGAGTAAAGCTCCCTCTACACTGTCCCCCCATCAAACACTCCCAGGACAGGTACAGCACGGGGTTAGATACAGAGTAAAGCTCCCTCTACACTGTCCCCCCATCAAACACTCCCAGGACAGGTACAGCACGGGGTTAGATACAGAGTAAAGCTCCCTCTACACTGTCCCCATCAAACACTCCCAGGACAGGTACAGCACGGGGTTAGATACAGAGTAAAGCTCCCTCTACACCGTCCCCCATCAAACACTCCCAGGGCAGGTACAGCACAGGATTAAGTGGACAGTGTAACGTTTCTACCTGAGAGCCTCCATATCCTTCACCACGTCCACTTTTGACTGGAGTTCCATCAGCTCCTCTTTATTCTCCGCTGCGAGGCTCTCTATTGCTGCGAGGATGTGGTTCGGTGCGTAACTCGCACTGACCCCCTGTGATGGCAAAAATAGAGACCACACTCCAAACATTTGTACACAGCACTGCCAGCTACTCCAAACAGAATTACACTTCCCCACTGAGAGTCAGTGTGTGTGGGACCCGTACCCCAGTGAGAGTCAGTGTGTGTGGGACCCATACCCCAGTGAGAGTCAGTGTGTGTGGGAGCCGTACCCCAGTGAGAGTCAGTGTGTGTGGGACCCGTACCCCAGTGAGAGTCAGTGTGTGTGGGACCCGTACCCCAGTGAGAGTCAGTGTGTGTGGGACCCGTACCCCAGTGAGAGTCAGTGTGTGTGGGACCCGTACCCCAGTGAGAGTCAGTGTGTGTGGGACCCGTACCCCAGTGAGAGTCAGTGTGTGTGGGACCCGTACCCCAGTGAGAGTCAGTGTGTGTGGGAGCCGTACCCCAGTGAGAGTCAGTGTGTGTGGGAGCCGTACCCCAGTGAGAGTCAGTGTGTGTGGGAGCCGTACCCCAGTGAGAGTCAGTGTGTGTGGGAGCCGTACCCCAGTGAGAGTCAGTGTGTGTGGGAGCCGTACCCCAGTGAGAGTCAGTGTGTGTGGGACCCGTACCCCAGTGAGAGTCAGTGTGTGTGGGAGCCGTACCCCAGTGAGAGTCAGTGTGTATACGAACACTCACCTCTATCTGGTTCAGCCACTGTTGATAATTGCCACTCTTCACGTCTCGAACCCCATCGCTGCGTGAAGAACAGATGATTTTGGATAAATGTTGGGTAAAAAACAGCCTCTCCAATTCCTTCACCCCCTCCCTGTCTCTGTAACCTCCTCCAGCTCCTACACCCCCTCCCTATCTCTGTAACCTCCTCCAGCCCCTACACCCCCTCCCTATCTCTGTAACCTCCTCCAGCCCCTACACCCCCTCCCTGTCTATGTAACCTCCTCCAGCCCCTACACCCCCTCCCTATCTCTGTAACCTCCTCCAGCTCCTACACCCCCTCCCTATCACTGTAACCCCCTCCAGCCCCTACACCCCCTCCCTATCTCTGTAACCTCCTCCAGCTCCTACACCCCCTCCCTGTCTATGTAACCTCCTCCAGCCCCTACACCCCCTCCCTGTCTATGTAACCTCCTCCAGCCCCTACACCCCCTCACTGTCTCTAACTTCCTCCAGCCCCTACACCCCTCCCTATCACTGTAACCTCCTCCAGCCCCTGCACCCCTCCCTATCACTGTAACCTCCTCCAGCCCCTGCACCCCTCCCTATCACTGTAACCTCCTCCAGCCCCTGCACCCCTCCCTATCTCTGTAACCTTCATCACTTACTCCCACCTTATGAAACCTCAGTGCTTCTTCACTTTGCCCTACTGTTCAACCTTTCCATGGGATCCGGGTCCTCATCTCTGGAGTTCTCCTGGTTAAGGGGCCGAGGGTTCTGACAGAAAGCTGAGAGAGTTACTCACCTGTTGCCTCCTTGCGCTGTCTGCTGCTCATCATAGAGTGACTTTAAGAGCTGGAACCTGGTGAAACAAGCTCCCCGAACATCTTGCTGAGAGAGAGAGAGAGAGAGAGAGAGAGAGCACATTATAATTCCGACAGGATTTCAGAGGCAGAGTCTGTACACAGTCAATGATTACAGTGTGGGAAGAGGCCATTTACTCTAACTCTCTGTTGAGTAACCCAGTCTTCCGCTCCATTCCCATAATATTGCAAACCTATTTCCCGCAATCTCCGTCCAATCTCTTTATGAAATCATTCCCTGTCTCTGCTTCCACCACTGTTGTAGACAGAGTGTTTTGGTTCATTATTGGGTAATGGAGCCAAGGCCTCGTGTTATTATTTGTAAATCTGAGTATACTTTCAACACTGCTACTTCCTGAAATAATTAAAACTGGACATAAATTTCAAAAGGGAGGAATCTTCAGTCCATTCCTGCCGGTGGGAATATCTGGTTCCGCTGAATCCAGTGTCCATCTCTCCACCCTGCCTGTCACCCACCGAATCAACAGGAAACCCCATCGATAGCAATGGGACCAGGTGACCAACTCATTTGTGTCTCTTATCCCTAAAGGTATGCCAATGACCGTGTGGACAGTCCACATTCAAAGGGATTTATATAAAGGCCACCTGCATTTCTTCTGTGGTCTTTGTCCTGTGAACCTCTCCTCATCCCCCCCCCTCCTTTATTGTACTCATCAAGAGCAGGTAATGTTATGCCCCTCCTCGTGTTTGAGTGTGTAAGAATAAACTAACCCTCTACAAAGAAATTCCAGCACAGGATCAGGCCCTTCAGCCCCTCCAATCCTGCACCGACCATGCTGCCCCGACTGAACTAAAACCCCCTACCCTTCTGGGGATCATATCCCTCTATTCCCATCCTATTCATGGATTTGTCCAGATGCCCCTTAAAACTCACTATCGTATCCGCTTCCACTCCCTCCCCCGGCAACGAGTTCCAGGCACCCACCACCCTCTGTAAATAATCTGCCTCATACATCTCCTTTAAACCTTGCCCTTCACACCTTAAACCTGTGTCCCCGAGTAATTGACTCTTCCACCCTGGGAAAAAGCTTCTGACTATCCACTCTGTCCATGCCTCTCATAATTTTGTAGACTTCTATTAGGTCTCCCCCTCAACCTCCGCTGCTCCAGTGAGAACAAACCAAGTTTCTCCAACCTCTCCTCATGGCTAATGTCCTCCACACCAGGGCAAATTTTTTCTGTACCCTCTCCAAAGCCTCCACATCTTTCTGGTAGTGTGGCGACCAGAATTGAACACTATATTCCAAGTGCAGCCTAACTAAGGTTCTATAA
Organism: Carcharhinus amblyrhynchos; assembly: GCF_965287045.1. Lineage (NCBI taxonomy): Eukaryota > Metazoa > Chordata > Chondrichthyes > Carcharhiniformes > Carcharhinidae > Carcharhinus > Carcharhinus amblyrhynchos. Next base: position 124,359 of record NW_027649990.1, read on the forward strand.
AGCTGCAACATGACTTGCCAATTTTTAAACTCAATGCCCCGGTCGATGAAGGCAAGCATGCCGTATGCCTTCCTGGCTACCTTCTCCACCTGCATTGCCACTTTCAGTGCCCTGTGTACATAAGAACATAAGGAATAGGAGCAGGAGTAGGCCATCCAGCCCTTCGAGCCTGCCCCGCCATTCAATAAGATCATGGCTGATCTGTCGTGTCTCAGTTCCACATTGCCGCTCTCTCCCCATAACCCTTAATCCCCTTGCTTATCAAAAACAATCAACCCGTGTCTTAAAAATATTTAGCGAGGCAGCCTCCACCACCTCAACGGGCAGAGAATTCCAGAGATTCACCACCCTTTGAGTGAAGAAGTTCCTCCTCAACTCCGTTCTAAACCACCCCCCCCCCCTTTATCTTGAGGCTGTGCCCCCTAGTCCTACTGTCCTTTCTGAGCGGGAAGAGCCTCTCCACCTCTATCCTATCCATCCCATTCATCATCTTATATGTCTCAATGAGATCTCCCCTCATTCTTCTAAACTCTAATGAGTACAAGCCTAGTTTATTCAGCCTCTCCTCATAGCTCAGCCCCCTCAACTCCGGTATCAGCCTAGTGTACCTGTACACCCAGATCCCTCTGCCTATCAATATTCTTAAGAGCTCTGTCATTTACTGTATATTTCCTATCCGTATTAGACCTTCCAAAATACATTACCTCACATTTGTCCGGATTAAGCTCCATCTGCTATCTCTCCACCCAAGTCTCCAACTGATCTATATCCTGCTGTATCCTCTGATGGTTCCCATCGCTATCCGCAAATCCACCAACCTTTGTGTCGTCCGCAAACTTACTGATCAAACCAGTTACATTTTCCTCCAAATCATTTATATATATTACAAACAGCAAAGGAACCAGCACTGATTCCTGAGGAACACCACTTACCACAGCCTCCATTCAGAAACACACCCTTCCACTGCTACCCTCGTTCTAGTCCCCCTGACCAGACGAAACATCCATCAGGGTTCCACGCTATCAAGCCCCTCTCAGTATCTGAGGGATGTTTTAATAAATTCATCCTCATTCTCCTAAAGTCAAATCGATACAGGCCCCAATCACCCAGCCTTTCTTCACCATATATCTGACCTCACAGTGGAGTGAACCTTCTCAGGTGAGTCATTCAGCGCAGAAAAGGTCCCTCAGCCCATCGAGTCTGCACTGACAATAACGACCCCCAAAGTGGCACTTCTCCCATATCCCTGCACTTCTCCCATATCCCCGCACTTCTCCCATATCCCCGCACTTCTCCCATATCCCAGAATGTTTTGATATTTCAGGCGCTGATCCAGATTTTTTTTGAGGTTTCCAGCCTCCATGGCCCTCCCAGGCAGAGCATTCCAGATTCCCACCACCCTCCAAATCCCCTCTGAATCTCCTGCCCCCCCACCCTAAAACTGCCCCCTCGTGACTGACCCCTCAACCCAGGGGAACAGCTGCTCCCTGTTCACCCTGTCCCTACCCCTCAGAATCTTACCCACCTCAATCATGTCCCCCCTCAGCCTTCCGGAGAAAACAATCCCAGCCTATCCTGTCTCTCCTTACAACTCAAACGCTCCATCCCAGGGCAGCATCCCGGGTAAATCTCCTCTGCACCCCCTCCAGTGCAATCACATCCTTCCTATAGTGAGGTGACCAGAACCGCACACGGTGCTCCAGCTGTGGCCTCACCAACGATCTGTACAGCTCCAGCATCACCTCCTCACGGTTATACTCGGGAGGCAATGGCCTAATGATATTATCGCTAGATTATTGATCCAGAAACAGAGACTATTAATGCAGAATCTAGAATAATGTTCTGGGGACCCAGGTTCAAATCCCGCCATGGCAGATGGTGGAATTAAGAATTAACTGATAATCATTGTTGATTGTCAGAAAAACCCATCTGGTTCCCTTTAGGGATGGAAATCTGCCATCCTTACCCAGTTTGGCCCAGATGTGACCCCAGTGCCACAGCAATGTGCTTGATTCTCAACTGCCGTCCAAGGGTAATTAGGGATGTATAATAAATGCTGGCCAGCTGGCGACACCCATGTCCCACGGATGACTATGAAAAAGACCTTGTACAACTGCAAAAAAACTTGCTGACTTCAATGTTCCATTTCCCTCGCAATAAATTCTAACAAACCACTGGACAATCCACTTACTTACCAGAACCTCGGGCTCCTGACCAGTCCCATGCCACAACTTGCCACCGTGTGCACTGCCCACTCCGACCCCTTGTTCTGCTTTACTGTGGGAGGGGATAGGGGAGGGGAGAGGGGAGAGGGGAGAGGGGAGAGGGGAGAGGGGAGAGGGGAGAGGGGAGAGGGGAGAGGGGAGAGGGGAGAGGGGAGAGGGGAGAGGGGAGAGGGGAGAGGGGAGAGGGGAGAGGGGAGGGGAGGTGGGGGAGGGAAATGGAAATGGGACAGAGAAAGAAAGTGAAAAAATGTCAGCAACTTTAATTGTGTGAAAGTGCCTCGTGAAGCAAGTCATTCTGGGCAGAATCCTCCTCAGCACTGACCCTCTGACAGCGCGGCGCTCCCTCAGCACTGACCCTCTGACAGCGCGGCGCTCCCTCAGCACTGACCCTCTGACAGCGCGGCGCTCCCTCAGCACTGACCCTCTGACAGCGCGGCGCTCCCTCAGCACTGACCCTCTGACAGCGCGGCGCTCCCTCAGCACTGACCCTCTGACAGCGCGGCGCTCCCTCAGCACTGACCCTCTGACAGTGCGGCGCTCCCTCAGCACTGACCCTCTGACAGCGCGGCACTCCCTCAGCACTGACCCTCTGACAGTGCGGCGCTCCCTCAGCACTGACCCTCTGACAGTGCGGCGCTCCCTCAGCACTGACCCTTTGACAGCGCGGCACTCCCTCAGCACTGACCCTCTGACAGTGCGGCACTCCCTCAGCACTGACCCTCTGACAGCGCGGCGCTCCCTCAGCACTGACCCTCTGACAGCGCGGCGCTCCCTCAGCACTGACCCTCTGACAGCGCGGCGCTCCCTCAGCACTGACCCTCTGACAGCGCGGCGCTCCCTCAGCACTGACCCTCTGACAGCGCGGCGCTCCCTCAGCACTGACCCTCTGACAGCGCGGCGCTCCCTCAGCACTGACCCTCTGACAGCGCGGCGCTCCCTCAGCAAGCGAACAGAAAGGGGGGATTGTTCCCCCTGCCCTAGCTCACCTGCCAATATGTCTGAAAGTGTCTAGTCGGTTATCCACCTTCTTGCTCTGTTCCTGAAGCCTCTTCCTCTGGCTTACTGCTCGCTGCAGGAAGGCTTTCAGCAGAGTGTTGCGATCTTTCAGATCCTGCAGCCTCTCACAGGTCTCCCTCAGTGTTTGCTCTATATGGAAATAGTCAGTAACATGAGGAAGGGCTGGTCCACCGCCGCTCTCGTTACACAGTACCCGTCCCATTGTACCACTGCCTGCTCTCTGAAAGACCCATCAAGGGAAGGTGGCCTAGTGATATTGTCAATGACCTACTCATCCAGAGACCCAGGGTGACCCGGGCTCGAATCCCACCACAGCAGGTGGGGACATTTGAATTCAATAGCAATGGAATTAAAAGTGTCATCATCGAATCCCTGCAGTACAGGAGGCTATTCAACCCATCGAGTCTGCGGCAGTGCGGGCTTGTTGGGCCGAAGGGCCTGTTTCCCGTGCTGGGTTGTTCTTTGTTCTAACCCTCCAAAGTTGTATGTTACCCCATAATCTGACATATTTACCCCACAAAATCCATCTACATACCTTTGGGCACTATGGGGCAATATAGCACGACAATGCACCTAATCCACACATCTTTGGACTCTGGGAGGAAACAGGAGCACCCGGAGAAAAGCCACGCAGACACGGGGAGAACATGCAAACTCCACACAGACTGTGATGTAAACTAGGAATCGAAACTGGGTCCCTGGCGCTGTGAGGCATCAGCGCTAACCACTGTGCCACCGTGCCCCCAGGAATCGAACCCGGGTCCCTGGTGCTGTGAGGCAACAGTGCGAACCCACTGTGCCACCGTGCCCCCCGGGAATCGAACCGGGTCCTTGGTGCTGTGAGGCAGCAGTGCTAACCCACTGTGCCACGCAATGACTATCATTAGCCACTGTGGGTTCAGTAATGTTCTTTAGGGATGGAAATCTGCCATCCTGACCTGGTTTAGTCTGATCCACAGCAATGTGGGTGACTCTAAACTGCCCCTCAGAAATGTCTCGGTGTGAGTCACTCCAAGGGGCAATTAGGAATGTGAAGTAAATGCTGGTCCAGCCACCGATACCCACATCCCATCAATAAATCAAAAAAGCCAATTTGCCCCCATTCTCTTCCCTGCTTTCTCTCCTCACAATCACTGCCAATTTTCCCCTTCCAGTATTTCCCCAGTTGCCCCTTTTGAAAGTTCCTATTGAATCTGCTTCCACCGCCCTTTCAGGCAGCGCCTTCCAGATCACAACAACTCGCTGTGTGTCCAAAATAAAATTCTCCCCATCTCTCCCCCACTCTCTGGTTCTTTTCCCGATTCTCTCCAATCTGTGTCCCCTCTGGTTACCGAGCCTCCTGTCACTGGAAACACTTTCTCCTCATTCACTCCATCCAATCCCGCTACCCTCCTGCCCCAACCTTTAACCCTCTCTGCTCCGAGGGGAACGATCCCAGTTTCTTCCCATTTCTCCATGTGAATTGAAGCCCCCTCATCCTCGGGAATGCTCTCGTAAATCTCCCCCTTAGCCTTCTCTGTTCCAAAGGGAATGATGCCAAAGGCAGGAAGGTGATGGCCTAACAGTATTATCACTAGACTATTAATGCAGAAACTCAAGTTCTGGGGGACCCGGGTTCGAATCCTAACACGGCAGATGGTGGAATTTGAATTCAATAAAAACAAAATCTGGAATTAAGAATCTGCTGATGACCCATTGTTGGAAAAACCCATCTGGTTCACTAATGTGCTTTAGGGAAGGAAATCTGCCATCCTTACCCAGTCTGGCCTACATATGACTCCAGAGCCACAGCAATGTAGTTGACTCTCAACTGCCCCCCAAGGGCAAGTAGGGATGGGCAATAAATACTGGCCCAGCCAGCGACACCCACGTCCCAGGGATGAATAAAAAAAAGCAGTTCTCTCAGTTCAGATGACGAACTGAAATCCTCTCATCGATCGGAACGTTCAGGTAAATCGATGAAATGTTGAAAATGGACATTTGATTAGACTGACTCACCAGGCTCTGGAAAAGGCTATTCAATCCACCTGCTGTGTACTGGTGCTCCTGCCTCACACACCCTCTTCCCACCCACCTCAACATTTCAACCCCATCCTTCTATTCTTTTCTCCCTCATGTGTTTACCCAGCTTTCCTCTTCAATACATCGATATTCACCTCAATCACTCTCCATAGGAGCGAGTCCCACATTCTCCCCCACTGCCCGTGGGAGCGAGTCCCACATTCTCCCCCACTGCCCGTGGGAGCGAGTCCCACATTCTCCCCCACTGCCCGTGGGAGCGAGTCCCACATTCTCCCCCACTGCCCGTGGGAGCGAGTCCCACATTCTCCCCCACTGCCCGTGGGAGCGAGTCCCACATTCTCCCCCACTGCCCGTGGGAGCGAGTCCCACATTCTCCCCCACTGCCCGTGGGAGCGAGTCCCACATTCTCCCCCACTGCCCGTGGGAGCGAGTCCCACATTCTCCCCCACTGCCCGTGGGAGCGAGTCCCACATTCTCCCCCACTCCCCGTGGGAGCGAGTCCCACATTCTCCCCCACTGCCCGCGGGAGCGAGTCCCACATTCTCCCCCACTCCCCGTGGGAGCGAGTTCCACATTCTCCCCACTCCCCGTGGGAGCGAGTTCCACATTCTCCCCCACTGCCCGTGGGAGCGAGTCCCACATTCTCCCCCACTGCCCGCGGGAGTGAGTCCCACATTCTCCCCCCACTCTGGGTAAGGGAGTTTCTCCCGATTTCCCCATTAGAGTTATTAGTGACTGTCACATATCGGTGTCCCCCTAGTTCTGTTCTCTCCCCCAAACAAGTGGCTTGTCTTTGTGAACCTTGCATTCGTTTACTGAGGTCACCCTCTCAGTCCCAGCTATTGTGATAGTTATCACCTCTGGGATCCAGTTTAGGAATGTTTCTGGTACATTCTCCAATGCCTTCCAGTCCAGTTCTGGTTACACAGCTGGCTGGTTCAGCGCGTCAATGATGGTGGAGTGAGAGATTGTCTGGATAGGGGAGAGTGGAGCTCACTGCCGTCCACAGTTACTGACAGCCGCTGATGAATAGCTCACCCTCAATGTCCTGCTGCTCTCGGTCACTGCTCTCATCCAGCTGCTGCACATCTGCCCTCAGAGACACCAACTGTTCTAGAAGCTTCCTCCTCTTCTCCTGCTCCTTGCCAGACAACTTAACCTAGCGGAACACAAGAAAAGCTGCAGAAAATTCAATCCTAATGGTGAATGACAACTGGACTTGCAAACAGGGAGCTTTACTCTGTATCTAACCCCGTGCTGTACCTGTCCTGGGAGTGTTTGATGGGGGACAGTGTAGAGGGAGCTTTACTCTGTATCTAACCCCGTGCTGTACCTGTCCTGGGAGTGTTTGATGGGGGGGGAACAGTGTAGAGAGAGCTTTACTCTGTATCTAACCCCGTGCTGTACCTGTCCTGGGAGTGTTTGATGGGGACAGTGTAGAGGGAGCTTTACTCTGTATCTAACCCCGTGCTGTACCTGTCCTGGGAGTGTTTGATGGGGGGGACAGTGTAGAGGGAGCTTTACTCTGTATCTAACCCCGTGCTGTCCCTGTCCTGGGAGTGTTTGATGGGGGACAGTGTAGAGGGAGCTTTACTCTATCTAACCTGTAGATGCCCAGAGAGCAGACATTGAGACATTTTTTACAAAGTGTTGCACGGACAGGTCTTGTCCTCGCCACTCACCTGAGAGCCTTTCACCCACCGGTTCCTGATTAATGAGTCAAGGAAAGTCTCAAAAGTCTGTGCAGAAAAATAACCTGTTATCCGGATAACCAAATTCTACCCATCTGTATTTCCAATCCTTCCATTGGCTCCTGGTTGCACATGATTTCTGTAACTCCTCTACTCCCTCCCTATCTCTGTAACCTCCTCCAGTCCAGCCCCATAAGCCTCTCCCTATCTCTGTAAGACCATAAGACAACAGGAGCAGAATCAGGCCATTCGGCCCCTCAAGTCTGCTCTGCCATTCATTCGTGGCTGATATTTTTCTCATCTCCATTCTCCTGCCTTTTCCCCATAACCCCTGATCCCCTTACTGATGAAGAACCTATCTCTGTCTTAAAGACACTCAATGATCCGGCCTCCTCTGCGGCAAAGAGTTCCACACATTCCCCACTCTCTGGCTGAAGAAATCCCTCCCCATCTCTGTTTTAAAGGATCGTCCCTTTACCCTGAGGTTGTTCCCTCTGGTTCTAGTTTTTCCTACTAGTGGAAACATCCTCTCCACATCCACTCTATCCAGGGCCTCGCAGTATCCTGTAAGTTTCAATAAGATCCCCCCTCATCCTTCTAAACTCCAACGAGTACAGACCCAGAGTCCTCAACCCGTTCCTCATCCGACAAGCTCTTCATTCCAGGGATCATTCTTGTGAACCTCTTCTGGACCCTTTCCAAGGCCAGCACATCCTTCCTTAGATCCGGGGCCCAAAACTACTCTCAATTCTCCAAATGGGGTCTGACCAGAGCCTGATACAGCCTCAGAAGTCCAACCCTGCTCTTGTATTCTAGCCCTCTTGACATGAATGCTAACATTACATTTGCCTTCCTAACTGCTGACTGAACCTGCACGTTAACCTTAAGAGAATCATGAACAAGGACTCCCAAGTCCCTTTGTGTTTCTGATTTCCAAAGCCTTTCCCCATTTACAGAATAGTCTGTGCCTCCATTCTCCACCTGACACTCTCTTTCCACAAAGCCCTTCTGTCAGTGCTGCACCTTTGGCCAATGCTGTCAGCATTACCACTTGATCTCACTGACTTCATGGAATCTGGTGCTTTGAGTGTAAGAGCAAGGAGGTGATGCTGGAGCTGTACAGAGCGTTGGTGAGGCCACAGCTGGAGCACCGTGTGCGGTTCTGGTCACCTCACTATAGGAAGGATGTGATTGCACTGGAGGGGGTACAGAGGAGATTTACCCGGGATGCTGCCCTGGGATGGAGCGTTTGAGCTGTAAGGAGAGACAGGATAGGCTGGGATTGTTTTCTCCGGAAGGCTGAAGGGGGACATGATTGAGGTGGTAAGATTCTGAGGGGTAGGGACACGGTGAACAGGGGTCAGAGTTTTAGGGTCAGAAGATTGAGAGGGGATTACAGGGGAGCTGCACAATGGTTAGCACAGCTGCCTCACAGTGCCAGGGACCCGGGCTTGATTCTGGCTTTCGATCACCGTCAGTGCAGACCCTGCATATTCTCCCCCTGTTTGCGTGGGTTTCTCCGCACAGCTGTGTGGGTTAGCTGGATTGGCCATGCTAAATTGTCCCTTAGTGTAAGAGAAAGCAGCAGGATGAATCAGTATGGTTACTGGGAAAGGTCTGTGTGGGATTGTGGACCGAATGTTCTCACTCTGCACTGTAAGGATTCTATTATTTGAGAAAAGATTCACTCACAGGGTAGTGGGAATCTGGAATGCACTGGGTCAGTGCTGAGGGAGCGCCGCACTGCCAGGGGGTCAGTGCTGAGGGAGCGCCGCACTGCCAGGGGGTCAGTGCTGAGGGAGCGCCGCACTGCCAGGGGGTCAGTGCTGAGGGAGCGCCGCACTGCCAGGGGGTCAGTGCTGAGGGAGCGCCGCACTGCCAGGGGGTCAGTGCTGAGGGAGCGCCGCACTGCCAGGGGGTCAGTGCTGAGGGAGCGCCGCACTGCCAGGGGGTCAGTGCTGAGGGAGCGCCGCACTGCCAGGGGGTCAGTGCTGAGGGAGCGCCGCACTGCCAGGGGGTCAGTGCTGAGGGAGCGCCGCACTGCCAGGGGGTCAGTGCTGAGGGAGCGCCGCACTGCCAGGGGGTCAGTGCTGAGGGAGCGCCGCACTGCCAGGGGGTCAGTGCTGAGGGAGCGCCGCACTGCCAGGGGGTCAGTGCTGAGGGAGCGCCGCACTGCCAGGGGGTCAGTGCTGAGGGAGCGCCGCACTGCCAGGGGGTCAGTGCTGAGGGAGCGCCGCACTGCCAGGGGGTCAGTGCTGAGGGAGCGCCGCACTGCCAGGGGGTCAGTGCTGAGGGAGCGCCGCACTGCCAGGGGGTCAGTGCTGAGGGAGCGCCGCACTGCCAGGGGGTCAGTGCTGAGGGAGCGCCGCACTGCCAGGGGGTCAGTGCTGAGGGAGCGCCGCACTGCCAGGGGGTCAGTGCTGAGGGAGCGCCGCACTGCCAGGGGGTCAGTGCTGAGGGAGCGCCGCACTGCCAGGGGGTCAGTGCTGAGGGAGCGCCGCACTGCCAGGGGGTCAGTGCTGAGGGAGCGCCGCACTGCCAGGGGGTCAGTGCTGAGGGAGCGCCGCACTGCCAGGGGGTCAGTGCTGAGGGAGCGCCGCACTGCCAGGGGGTCAGTGCTGAGGGAGCGCCGCACTGCCAGGGGGTCAGTGCTGAGGGAGCGCCGCACTGCCAGGGGGTCAGTGCTGAGGGAGCGCCGCACTGCCAGGGGGTCAGTGCTGAGGGAGCGCCGCACTGCCAGGGGGTCAGTGCTGAGGGAGCGCCGCACTGCCAGGGGGTCAGTGCTGAGGGAGCGCCGCACTGCCAGGGGGTCAGTGCTGAGGGAGCGCCGCACTGCCAGGGGGTCAGTGCTGAGGGAGCGCCGCACTGCCAGGGGGTCAGTGCTGAGGGAGCGCCGCACTGCCAGGGGGTCAGTGCTGAGGGAGCGCCGCACTGCCAGGGGGTCAGTGCTGAGGGAGCGCCGCACTGCCAGGGGGTCAGTGCTGAGGGAGCGCCGCACTGCCAGGGGGTCAGTGCTGAGGGAGCGCCGCACTGCCAGGGGGTCAGTGCTGAGGGAGCGCCGCACTGCCAGGGGGTCAGTGCTGAGGGAGCGCCGCACTGCCAGGGGGTCAGTGCTGAGGGAGCGCCGCACTGCCAGGGGGTCAGTGCTGAGGGAGCGCCGCACTGCCAGGGGGTCAGTGCTGAGGGAGCGCCGCACTGCCAGGGGGTCAGTGCTGAGGGAGCGCCGCACTGCCAGGGGGTCAGTGCTGAGGGAGCGCCGCACTGCCAGGGGGTCAGTGCTGAGGGAGCGCCGCACTGCCAGGGGGTCAGTGCTGAGGGAGCGCCGCACTGTCTGTCAAGGTAGTGGAAATCTTACAACCTTTGAGGAGAATTTGGATGAGCACTTGAAATATAACATTTAAACTGATTCAGAGGGGGGATGGGAACCTGAATGTAGCTCCAATGTACAGGAGGATGAGAATAGGGAGGTCATGGATAAGGTTTCTAGGTCACAGCAGAGTATTGGCAGGCGGGAAGGTGGTTTGAAGTGCGTATACTTTAATGTGAAGAGCATACGCAATAAGGTGGATGAACTTGCAGCCTGGATTGGTGCCTGGGACTTTGATGTTGTGGCCATTACAGAGACATAGATAGAGCAGGGACAGGAATGGTTGTTGCAGGTTCCAGGGTTCAGATGTTTCAGTCAGAGCAGAGAAGGTGGTAGAAGAGGGGGAGGCGTAGCATTGTTAGTCAAGGACAGTATTACGGTGGCAGAAAGGACGTTTGATGTGGACCTGTCTATTGGGGTAGTATGGGCTGAGATTAGAAACAGGAAAGGAGAGATCACACTGTTGGGAGTTTTTTTTAAATAGGCCTCCAAAAAGTTCCAGAGATGTAGAGGAAAGGATAGCAAAGATAATCCTGGATAGGTGCGAAAGTAACAGGGTAGTTGTTATGGGGGACTTTAACTTTACAAATATCGATTGGAAAAGCTATATTCAAGCACATTAGAGGGGTCAGTTTTTGTCCAATGTGTGCAGGAAGGTTTCATGATACAGTATGTAGATAGGCCAACAAGAGGTGAGGCTACATTGGACTTGGTACTGGGTAATGAACCAGACCAGGTGTTAGACTTGAAGGTAGGTGAGCACTTTGGTGATAGTGACCACAATTCGGTTACGTTTACCTTAGTGATGGAAAGGGATAGGCATCTCCTGAAGGGCAGAAGTTATAGCTGGGGGAAAGGTAATTATGAGGCTATTAGGCAAGATTTAGGATACATAGGGTGGAGTAGGAAACTGCAGGGGCTGGGAACATCTGAAATGTGGAGCTTATTCAAGGAGCAGCTAATGCGAGTCCTTGATAAATATGTACCTGTCAATCAGGGAGGAAGTGGTAGAGTGAGGGAACCGTGGTGTACTAAGGAAGTTGTATCTCTGGTGAAGAGGAAGAAGGAGGCTTATGTAAAGATGAGACGTGAAGGCTCAGTTAGGGCACTGGAGAGTTATAAATTAGCCAGGAAGGAGCTAAAGAGAGAGTTAAGAAGAGCTAGAAGAGGACATGAGAAGACTTTGGCGGATAGGATCAAGGAAAATCCTAAAGCTTTCTACAGGTATGTCAAGAATAAAAGATTGGTTAGGGCAAGATTAGGGCCAGTCAGAGACAGCAGTGGGAAGTTGTGCGTGGAGCCTGAAGAGATAGGAGAGGCACTGAATGAGTATTTTTCATCAGTATTCACGCAGGAAAAAGTCAGTGTAGTCAAGGAGAATACTGCGATACCAGGTAGTAGACTGGACGGGATTGAGCTACATAAGGAGGAGGTGTTGGCAATTCTTGAGAGTGTGAAAATAGATAAGTCCCCTGGGCCGGATGGGATTTACCCTTGGATTCTCTGGGAGGAGATTGCAGAGCCTTTGGCTTTGATCTTCATGTCATCATTGGCTTCAGGTATAGTGCCGGAAGACTGGAGGATAGCAAATGTTGTCCCCTTGTTCAAGAAGGGGAGTAGAGACCGTCCTGGGAGTTATAGACCGGTGAGCCTTACTTCTGTTGTGGGCAAAGTTTTGGAAAGAATTATAAGGGATAGGATTTATAATCATCTAGAGGGAAATAAATTGATTAGGGATACTCAACACGGTTTTGTGAAGGGTAGGTCATGCCTCACAAACCTTATCGAGTTTTTTGAAAAGGTGACCAAAGAGGTGGATAAGGGTAAGGCAGTTGACGTGGTGTATATGGATTTTAGCAAAGTGTTTGATAAGGTTCCCCATGGTAGGCTATTGCAGAAAATGCAGATGCATGAGATTGAGGGTGATTTAGCAGTTTGGATCAGGAATTGGCTAGCTGATAGAAGACAGAGGGTGATGGCTGATGGGAAATACTCAACCTGGAGTTCAGTTACAAGTGGTGTACCTCAAGGATCTGTTTTGGGGCCACTGCTGTTTGTCATTTTTATAAATGACCTGGATGAGGGTGTAGAAGGATGGATTAGTAAATTTGCTGATGACACCAAAGTTGGAGGAGTTGTAGACAGTGAGGATGGATGTTACAGTTTGCAAAGGGACATAGATAAGCTGCAGAGCTGGGCCGAGAGGTGGCAGATGGAGTTTAATGCGGAAAAGTATGAGGTAATTCACTTTGGTAAGAATAACAGGAGTACAGAATATAGGGCTAATGGAATGACTCTTAGTAGTGTTGACGAGCAGAGGGACCTCGGGGTACATGTGCATAGATCCCTGAAAGTTGGCACCCAGGTTGATAAGGTTGTTAAAAAGCGTACGGGGTGTTAGCTTTTATTGGTAGAGGGATTGAATTTCGGAGCCGTGAGGTCATGTTACAATTGTACAAAACTCTGGTGCGGCCACACTTGGAGTATTGTGTACAGTTCTGGTCGCCGCATTATAAGAAAGATGTGGAGGCATTGGAAAGGGTGCAGAGGAGGTTTACCAGGATGTTGCCTGGTATGGTGGGAAGGTCTTATGAGGAAAGGCTGAGGGACTTGAGGTTATTTTCATTGGAGAGAAGAAGGTTACAAGGTGACCTGATTGAGGCATACAAGATGATCAAAGGATTGGATAGGGTGGATAGTGAGAGCCTTTTTCCTCGGATGGTGATGTCTAACACAAGGGGACATAGCTTTAAATTAAGGGGTGGTAATTATAGGAGGGAGGTCAGAGGTAGGTTCTTTACTCAGAGGGTAGTGAGGGCATGGAATTCCCTGCCTGCAGCAGTTGTGGACTCGCCAACTTTAAGGGTGTTCAAACGGTCAGTGGATAGGCATATGGATAACATTGGAATAGTTTAGGTTAGAGGGTCATTAGATTGGTTCCACTGGTTGGCGCAACATCGAGGGCCGAAGGGCCTGTACTGCGCTGTAATGTTCTATGGTCATTCAAGGATATGGGATGACTACAGGAAAGTGGGATACTGTGACTTGTGAGTTCCCCTCCGCCACCCCCAGTCCACGATCCAGCAGACATGCAGTCCTGTGCACCTATCACTCAAAGCTCTCCGGGGATGGTGTTAAAACCTGGACACAATATGAAGGATACCACTCCAGATTCCCCTTGATATTCCTCACTTTCCTGTCGGAGAGAAAAGGATCAGCTTCAGCTCAAGAAGACCAGATGTTAAACTCTGACACTAAACACCGAGGGCAGACGTCAGTCACTCAGTGACGAGGCAGAGGACACACAATGGGTCAGGGGCAAGGGGGCGCCACGCTGCCAGGGGGCACCCAAGGGGCGCCACGCTGCCAGGGGGCACCCAAGGGGCGCCACGCTGCCAGGGGGCACCCAACGGGCGCCACGCTGCCAGGGGGCACCCAACGGGCGCCACGCTGCCAGGGGGCACCCAACGGGCGCCACGCTGCCAGGGGGCACCCAACGGGCGCCACGCTGCCAGGGGGCACCCAACGGGCGCCACGCTGCCAGGGGGCACCCAACGGGCGCCACGCTGCCAGGGGGCACCCAACGGGCGCCACGCTGCCAGGGGGCACCCAACGGGCGCCACGCTGCCAGGGGGCACCCAACGGGCGCCACGCTGCCAGGGGGCACCCAACGGGCGCCACGCTGCCAGGGGGCACCCAACGGGCGCCACGCTGCCAGGGGGCACCCAACGGGCGCCACGCTGCCAGGGGGCACCCAACGGGCGAGGGGACATCGCACTGCCAGGGGACACCCAAGGGGGCACTGCACTGCTGGGGCACTGCATTGCCAGGGGGCACCCAAGGGGCAAGGGCACACCACACTGTCAGGGGGCAGCCAGGGGGCACCCTGCTGCCAGGGGTCAGTACTGAGGGAGGGAACATTGAGGGGGTAGGGGCAGGGGGAGTTTGTGCTGACATCCTGGTTCCAGAATTGGTCCCGTCAGCAATGGGTCAGTGCCACCAGGTGACGTTCTTGCTGCTGTCTGAGGGGCAGGTAAGTTTGTAGTGTGGGTGTACCTACACCACACGGGGACTGCAGCAGGTTCACAAAGGCGGCTCACCCACCACCTTGGGTGGCCAGGGCACACACATCCCGCGAATGAAGTTTTAAAAGTTGCTGGAACTCCAGCTGAAGGCAGCAAAAGTCACTCACTCTTTTGTGTGAATGTGAAGGACCACGTAGTCCCAGATGTCTCGACACTGGCCACTGCACAGACTGAAAAGAAACAGGTAGCAAAAATTACATTCATCATTCGGAGATCTGGGTTGACATCATTCAGAAATATTTATAATCCTGAGATATAAAGACCATTTTCAAAATTAAACTCGGAATTTGAATCTTCGTGGAAAAAAGGATGTCCTGTCGACGCTTGCTGCTTTGCACAAATCAAGGCAAACGCCAAGTTTTAAATCTTCCTCATTACTTACGCTGCCGTCTTTGAAATTTGGCATTTGTCCAGATGTGTGGAATACAGAAATGATTTGAGGAAAAGGTTGTGTTCAAAAAGTCACACCCAAAAGATCCACAACACAGAAATCAGACTCACACATTATACACTTCAACCACTGCCGGTGGGAGCGAGCCCCGCACTCTCCCCCGCTCCCCGCCGGAGCAAGCCCTGCACTCTCCCCCGCTCCCCGCCGGAGCGAGCCCTGCACTCTCCCCCGCTCCCCGCCGGAGCGAGCCCCGCACTCTCCCCCGCTCCCTGCTGGAGCGAGCCCCACACTCTCCCCCGCTCCCCGCCGGAGCGAGCCCCGCACTCTGGGTAAGAGTTTGTCCTGAATTCCCCATTAGATTTATTACTGACTGTCATATATTGATGTCCCGCTAGTTCTGCTCTCTCCCCCACACAAGGGGAAACCTCTTCTCTATGTTGACCTTATTGAAATCCTTGAAGAATTGAAGCTGTTGATCGGGTCACTCCATCTGCCTTCTCCTGTCTAAACAGCCCCGGCATGTTCAGTTTATCCTGATGGTTATAACCTCTCAATTCAGTTCACATCTTTGGGAGCAGTGTTGTGGACAGTGCGGTGAGGATAAAGTGAGAAGTGAGGGTACATAACAATCACATGGTTATAACTCTCCGTACTTTCGCAAAGCGGTCTCAGATGGAATGTTCTCAGCGCGGATTCCCATCCCGAGGGCCCAGTTCTTTAGCTTTGTCACCGTGTCCTCCATTCCCTGGAAAATCAGAGGGTTAATTCGCAGAAATTTGTCAAATTACTTCCGCTCAAAGACATCTATATCATCCCCCCTCAACACCACCATTTACCCCTTCCCCAGATTAATTACCCTCACAGCTCTGCCCTTTCCCCTATTCAATCCCCACACTTTCCCTCTTTATCACTCTCCCATTCACCCCCCCATCTTTAACCATCTCTCACCAAACTTCCACTCCCCTCCCACTGCCCCAATAGACCCCCTCCCCACTGCCACACACTCTCCCTCTCCCTCACTATCCCACTCACTCTCACTATCCCTCCTCTCCCTCACTATCCCACTCACTCTCACTATCCCTCCTCTCCCTCACTATCCCACTCACTCTCACTATCCCTCCTCTCCCTCACCTTTCCTGCCGCCTTTCTCTTCGGATCCGCTTCCTGCGTCTGCGCACTGTCCACTCTTCGCCCCGCCCCGCCCCCTCCCTCTCTCAGCCCCGCCCCTCGCTCGCCTCTTCACTCTTCGCCCCGCCCCCTCCCTATTTCTCTGCCCCACCCTCCCGCTCTCCGCCCCGCCACTTCCCTCCGCCCCGCCCCCTCCCCCTCCCCCTCCCCTATTTATTTCTCTGCCCCACCCTCCCTCCGCCCCGCCCCCTTCCTCCTGTCCTCCGCCCCGCCCCTTCCTCCAGCATTCCGCCCCTCCCCGCTCACAATCCTGCGCCTGCGCACTGTTTGGACAGTTTAAACTGGTGCTGCGAGATTTCTTTCGGCGCATGTCCGCAGTCAGCCCCGCCCTCAGCGCTGCGCCTGCGCACTGTTCAAATTTCAAACGCGCCGTGAGAATAACGGAAAAAACTGCCGTTGCCGATGGTGAGCCGCAGTGAGGAGGCCGCATGTTGCGGAGTGAAGCCCCCTATAATCCCCACAGAGTAATAACCCTCAATAATAACCCCCTATAATCCCCACAGAATAATAACTCCCAATGAATTAACCCCCACTGAATAAACCCCTAATAATAATCTCCAATAATAACTCCCACAGAATAATAACGCCCGATAATAAACCTCAATAATAACTCCAGAAAATAGTAACCCCCCATTGAATAAACCCCCAGAGAACAAACCCCCGAAAGAATAATAATCTCCAGAGAATAATCATCCCAATAATAACCCCCACAGAATAATAACCCCCATACATATTAATCCCAGATAATAACCCCATTGAATAAACCCCCAAATAATAACCCCCACAGAATATTAATCCCAGATAAAATAAACCCCAGACAATAATAATCCTTAAATCATCATCCTGAATTAATAATAACCTTTAAACAGCATCAGCCTCTTAATTAAAAATAATCCCTCAATAAGAATATTCCTTTAATAATAATTCCGAAATTATTATGTTTTGGTTTTAATCCTTCAATAATATGCATTAAATAATAATCCTTAAATTATAATCTTTGAATTATAATCCTTAATCAGTAATTATTCTTGGATAATAATCCTTCAATAATAATCCTTAAATAATTAGTCTGAATTAATAATAGCCTTTCAGCAGTTATCCCTTTAATAACATTCCTTCAAAAATAATATTCCTTAAATAATCATTCTGAATTAATAACTTTAGAACAGTTATCCCCTTAATAACAATCCTTCAGTAATCCTTATCTGAGGAAGGATGTCCTTGCTATAGAGGGAGCACAGCGAAGGTTTTCCAGGCTGATTCCTGGGATGGCAGGTCTGTCATATGAGGAGAGACTGAGTGGGTTAGGATTATATTCACTGGAGTTGAGAAGAGTGAGAGGGGATCTGATAGAAACTTATAAAATTCACACAGGGTTAGACAGGGTAGATTCAGAAAGAATGTTCCCGATGGTGGGGGGGAGTCCAGAACTAGGGGTCAGAGTTTGAGGATAAGGGGTAAACCTTTTAGAACTGAGGTGAGGAGGAATTTCTTCACCCAGAGGGTGGGGAATGTGTGGAATTCACTCCCACAGAAAGTAGTCAAGGCCAAAAGTCTGATTGCAGAAGAAGTTAGATATCGCTCTTAGGACTAAAGGAATCAAGGGAAATGGGGGGAAGGGGAGGATCGGGATATTGAATTCGATGATCAGCCATGATGAAAATGAGTGATGGAGCAGGCTCGAAGGGCCGAAAGGCCTCCTATTCATTCTAGTTTCTATGTTAGTAATAATCTGTGCTACAGCATTGAGAAGCCGCACAGCCTCCTTTTATATTTCCTAGCTGAAGTAAGTGGTGATCTACCCAAATACTCCCCCCTCTTTTTCACTGAACCATGTGTCTTGTTTTGCAGGAGGCAGTCCCAACGAGTCTGGGCTGTAAGGAATCATCACTCCTCCCACTGTGGAAACTTGCTGAGGGGTTCAAGAGCCTGACCCAGCCTTTAGTTGTAGGAGACTATGCTGGCACAGTGTGGCACCCAGGCCATCGCTGCTAGGGTAGCAGCCATGGTGGAAAGCCTGGAGCAGGAAATGATCACAATGCATGGCAGAATCCAAGACATGGTCCAGTCTCATAGGGCACTCGCTGAGGGGCTCCAGAGCTTGTCCCAGCCTCAGAGGGCACTCGCTGAGGGGCTCCATAGCTTGCCCCAGTCTCAGAGGGTACTCGCTGAGGGGCTCCAGAGCTTGTCCCAGTCTCAGAGGGCACTCGCTGAGGGGCTCCAGAACTTGTCCCAGTCTCAGAGGCACTCGCTGAGGGGCTCCAGAACTTGCCGCAGTCTCAGAGAGCACTCGCTGAGGGGCTCCAGAGCTTGTCCCAGTCTCAGAGGGCACTCGCTGAGGGGCTCCATAGCTTGTCCCAGTCTCAGAGGCACTCGCTGAGGGGCTCCATAGCTTGTCCCAATGTCAGAGGACACTCGCTGAGGGGCTTCAGAACTTGTCCCAGTCTCAGAAGGCACTCGCTGAGGGGTTCCAGAGCTTGTCCCAGTTTTAGAGGATACTCACTGAGGGGGTCCAGCACTTGTCCCAGTCTCAGAGGACACTCGCTGAAGGGCTTTAGAGCATGTCCCAGTCTCAGTGGGCACTCGTTGAGGAGCTCTAGAGCTTGTCCCAGTCTCAGAGACACTCGCTGATGGGCTTTAGAGCTTGTCCCAGTCTCAGAGGGCACTTGCTGAGGGGCTCCAGAGGTTGGCCCAGTCTTAGAGGACACTTGCTGAGGGGGTCCAGAACTTGTCCCAGTCTCAGAGAACACTCGCTGAGGGGCTCCAGAGCTTGACCAGTCTCAGAAAGCACTCGCTGAGGGGCTCCAGAACTTGACCCAGTCTCAGAGGGCACTCGCTGAGGGGCTCCAGAGCTTGTCCCAGTCTCAGAGGGTACTCGCTGAGGGGCTGCAGAGCTTGTCCCAGTCTCAGAGGGCACTCGCTGAGGGGCTCCAGAACTTGTCCCAGTCTCAGAGGCACTCGCTGAGGGGCTCCAGAACTTGACCCAGTCTCAGAGGGCACTCGCTGAGGGGCTCCAGAGCTTGTCCCAGTCTCAGAGGGCACTCGCTGAGGGGCTGCAGAGCTTGTCCCAGTCTCAGAGGCACTCGCTGAGGGGATCCAGAGCCTGTCCAGTGTCAGAGAGCACTCGCTGAGGGGCTCCAGAGCTTGTCCAGTGTCAGAGAGCACTCGCTGAGGGGCTCCAGAGCTTGTCCAGTCTCAGAGGGCACTCGCTGAGGGGCTCCAGAGCTTGTCCCAATCTCAGAGGCACTCGCTGAGGGGCTCCAGAGCTTGTCCAGTCTCAGAGAGCACTCGCTGAGGGGCTCCAGAGCTTGTCCAGTCTCAGAGAGCACTCACTGAGGGGCTCCAGAGCTTGTCCCGGTCTCAGAGAGCACTCGCTGAGGGGGTCCAGAGCTTGACCCAGTCTCAGAGGTCACTCACTGAGGGGATCCAGAGCTTGGCCCAGTCTCAGAGGGTACTTGACGGGGTAATCTGTCAAATAATCAACCCTACCAACTATCCCTTTACCTAGATAAAAGCAAATTACTGCGGATGGCTGGAATCTGAAACCAAAACAGAAAAAGCTGGAAAATTTCAGTGGGTCTGGCAGCATCTGTAAAAAGTGAAAAGATCTGATGTTTCGAATCCAGATGACCTTTTGTCAAAGCTAAAAGGCAGAGAAAGTGGGATTTAACTCCCTTTAACTAATTTCTTAATCCTACCAATGAATCTCTTAAAACTGACTCCATATCCAGTAAGCCTATGAAACATCTCTCACTCAGAATGCAACCATCCTGAGGGCAGAAGATACCTCAAGACCCTTTTCTCCAGTCTGGTCCCAGATGGTGCCCCACAAGGCTGTGTTCTCAGCCCCTACTATACTCCTTATATATCTATGACTGTGTGGCTAAATTCCCCTCCAATCTGATTTTCAAGTGGCTTGGATCTCAAAAAATGATGAGACAGAGTACAGGAATAAGATAGAAAATCTGGTGGGACAACAATTATCTGTCCCTCAATGTCAACAAAACGAAGGAGATTGACTTCGACTTCAGGAAGCGTAAAGGAGAACATGCCCCTGTCTACAGGGGGGGACAAAGTAGAAATGGTTGAAACCTGAAGTTTTTAGGTGTCCAGATCACCAGCAACCTGTCCTGGTCCCCCCCATGCCGGCACAGTAGTAAGGAAAACCCATCAATGCCTCTACTTTCTCAGAAGACTAAGGAAATATGGCATATCAGCTACAACTCTCACCAACTTTTACAGATGCACCATAGAAAGCATTCTTTCTGGTTGTATCACAGCTTGGTATGGGCTCCTGCACTGCCCAACTCCGCAAGGAACTATAAAAGGCCATGAATGTAGCCCAATCCATCACACAAACCAGCTTCCCATCCATTGACTCTGTCTATACTTCCTGCTGCCTTGGCAAAGCAGCCAGCATAATTAAGGACCCCATGTTCCCTGGACATTCTTTCTTCCATCTTCTTCCGTCAGGAAAAAGATACAAGAGTCTGAGGTCACGCACCAGCAGACTCAAGAACAGCTTCTTCCCTACTACTGTCAGACTTTTGAATGGACTTACCTTGCATTAAGTTGATCTTTCTCAACACCCCAGCTGTGACTGTGACACTACATTCTGTACTCTCTGGTTTTCTTCCCTATGAATGGTATGCTTTGTCTGTATAGCGCTCAAGAAACTATATTTTTCATTGTGTCCCAATACATATGATAATAAATCAAAGTATTGTGTCCAGTTCTGGTGAAAATATCACAGACAGAGAGACAGCAGGAAAGATTCACGAGAATGGTTCCCGGAAAGAGGAACTTTAGTTCTGTGAATGGATTGAAGAGGTTGGGAATGTTCTCCTGGGGAGGAGGAAAAGGTGGAACGGGAGATTGGATCGAGGAGTTCAAAGTCACGAGGAAATCTGGGACGGAATTAAGAGTGAGAAACTCTTCCCATTGGGGGAAGGATCAGGAACCGGGGAGACACAGGTCCAAGGTGGTTGGTGACAGAAGCGAGGGGAGGACACGGGAAACTTTCTCACTCGATGAGTGGTTAGGATGAGGAATAGACTGTCCGAGAATGTGGGGGAGGCAGATTCAATCGAGTGGGAACTGGATTGGAATCTGAATCGAGTATAATGGAGGGCTGCGATGGAAGGTGAGTAGCTCGTGCAGAGTGCTAGCACGGAGATGATGGGCTCAATAGCCTCCAGTGATTCTATTTCGAGTAGTTCCACTTCACTAGTTTCATTGTGGGTGTCGCTCTGATTTCCGCTTCCTGTTTCTCAATGTCCACTATGTGCACAGTAGCTCAGACTAAGACTCGCATATCCAGAGAGAGAGCCGGTAACTCAAAGCCATAACTCGAAACGTGGCTGATATGGAGAAGGTATATGTTCACTAAAATCAACTACATTTCTGCGGAATATAATCCTGTGTTTACCTTTTGCCTGGTTAGAATCGATTTTTTTAAAAAAATCATCATGGATTAATTTTGGAATATTTTGATTCATTTGTCGCGAGGCCAATTTCCAGAAAAACCATTCTGAGAACAACGGACCTTTCAGATTTTCAAAACATTCAATTTAGGGTTAAACTCACTGTTTATTTTTTCATGGGATGTGGCTGTTGCTGGCTAGGCCGACATTTGTTGCCCACCCCTAAACGCCCCTTGAGCTGAATGTCTCGCTCAGCCATTTCAGAGGGGCAGTTAAGGGCCAACCACATTACTGTAGGCCAGACCAGGTTAGGACAGATTTCATTCCCAAAGGGGGTATTAGTGAACCAGATGGAATTTTTACAACAGTTTCATAGTAAGGTCTAATACAGGAGGGAAGTATATAGTAAATGGCAGAACCCTTAGAAGCATTAACTTACAGGGGGATCTGGGTGTTCAGGTCCACAGTTCTCTGAAAGTGGCAACAAATGGATAAGGTGATTAAGAAGGTGTATGGCATGCTTACCGGGCAGGTTGGTTCTGATTGGCCAAGGCCTTGCCATGGGGAACAAAGCAGGGGATGTCTGACTTCCCTGAGCCTTTGTCTCATTTAAAAAGCTGCAATGCGGAAACCAGTCCTTTCTGTCCATGTTGTCAGGGCCTTGTCAAAATCGAGGGAGATTGGAATCACCACTGAATGGTGCCACGCTAACTGAGGTGTGGATTTGGACTCTGCAGGAGCCAGCGTTTGATTTGACAGTTTGTATGAATGACTACATTAGAATTGCTATTTTTACTATTGTTATGTTTATATTAGGTGGTCTGGCTGTTTTCGATTCTCTGCCTCGTGAACCCTCACACTCCTCAGAATTGTACCAGACTCGTCGAGGTAAGTGTCTGGTGTCAGCTTGCTTGTTGAGAAGTCGGGACAGTGGTGAATGGTTGGATTCTCCCAAAGGAAGGCACACTGACACGAGGATTGTGCGGGTTAGGTGGTTACGTGCTGATTTTGGGAGGGTGGGTCACTGAATATGTGCAAGACTGAGTTAGATTTCTGTTCGACGAGGAGGTCGAGAATTATGGGGGAGGGGGATTTATGGGAGAGTGGGGTTAAGAGCACCATCAGATTGACTGTGATCTTATTGAATGGTGAAGCAGGCATGAGGGGCCGAATGATCTCATTGTGATCATATCTCATTTTTCATATTTGTAAGTGGAGCCTGGCTGGCTGATTTAAGGCTCCAGATGCAGTAAAGTCCATCTATAATCCCTCAGGGGCCAGTCTTACTCCAGTGAGTATTTGCAGTGCTGTGACTTTCTTTTTGCTCTCTTAAAAAAAATCCTTATACTCGACAGTGCTGAGGGAGTGCCGCACTGTCATAGGCTCAGTGCTGAGGGAGCGCTGCACTGTCAGAGGGTCAGTGCTGAGGGAGTGCCGCACTGTCAGAGGGTCAGTGCTGAGGGAGTGCCGCAATGTCAGAGGGTCAGTGCTGAGGGAGTGCCGCACTGTCATAGGGTCAGTGCTGAGGGAGTGCCGCACTGTCAGAGGGTCAGTGCTGAGGGAGTGCCGCATTGTCAGAGGGTCAGTGCTGAGGGAGCGCTGCACTGTCAGAGGGTCAGTGCTGAGGGAGTGCCGCACTGTCATAGGGTCAGTGCTGAGGGAGTGCCGCACTGTCAGAGGGTCAGTGCTGAGGGAGTGCCGCACTGTCAGAGGGTCAGTGCTGAGGGAGTGCCGCACTGTCAGAGGGTCAGTGCTGAGGGAGTGCCGCACTGTCAGAGGGTCAGTGCTGAGGGAGTGCCGCACTGTCAGAGGGCCAGTGCTGAGGGAGTGCCGCACTGTCAGAGGGTCAGTGCTGAGGGAGTGCCGCACTGTCAGAGGGTCAGTGCTGAGGGAGTGCTGCACTGTCAGAGGGTCAGTGCTGAGGGAGAGCCGCACTGTCAGAGGGTCAGTGCTGAGGGAGTGCCGCACTGTCAGAGGGCCAGTGCTGAGGGAGTGCCGCACTGTCAGAGGGTCAGTGCTGAGGGAGTGCCGCACTGTCAGAGGGTCAGCGCTGAGGGAGTGCCACACTGTCAGACGGTCAGTGCTGAGGGAGCGCTGCACTGTCAGAGGGTCAGTACTGAGGGAGCGCCGCACTGTCAGAGGGTCAGTGCTGAGGGAGTGCTGCACTGTCAGAGGGTCAGTACTGAGGGAGTGCCGCACTGTCAGAGGGTCAGTGCTGAGGGAGTGCCGCACTGTCAGAGAGGTGTCTGCTTCCATTGATGTACCTTTTGTACGCAATATGAGGTTTCTCTAATTGTTTCAGATAAGCTTTCAGGAAATAAAGGATGCCATCAATAAAATTAAAGAGTTTGATGCCCTGACCAATCGGATTGCTGTCTTGGAAACAGAAGTGGTCGCTCTAAAGAAATGTAAGTGAGAATGTTGCAGACCTGGGCTTTGTAATCTTTTCCTCCCTCTTAGGCCATCTTTGAGGATCAAAGCTGAATTGGTTTAATTTCCAGCTCAAAGGGTTCTGAGAAGGCCCCGATATGTCATGGGGACGGCATGGTGGCACAGTTGTTAGCACTGCTGCCTCACAGCTCTCGGCATCCGGGTTTAATTCCGGCCTTGGGTCACTGTCTGTGTAGAGTCTGCACGTTCTCCTGTGTCTGCGCAGGTTTCCTCCTACACTGCAAAGATGTGTGGTTAGGTGCATTGACCCAAACAGCCGCTGTAGTGTGGTGATGAGGGATTTTCACAGTAACTTCATTGCAGTGTTAATAGAAGCCTTACTTATGACTAATAAAAAAACTTTCCTTACTTTAGTTATCGTGGACTGGGCACCGTGTGGTGCCGATGGTAGTCCTTGGGTTGGGTCGATGAGTTGTCCGGTACTTTAGGCCCTCCCTCCAAAGCCTCAGCCTCACCTCTGCACATTCCCCACGATTCTGCTCCATGTTTGGTGCTGTCCCAATGTGCTTTCTCTGCCAGCCAGAAGACTTCCGCCAGTCAGCACTGATGTTACACCTCTTCAGGGATGCTTTGGGGACATCCCTTAGGGATTCCCAGTGCCCTCTCAGGATTCTCCTTCCACGACTAGATTCTGAATCCAAGGGTTGCTTCAAAATTCCGACTATATCGCTCACTCCCACGGGCATCTGGATGGCCTGGGAAAAGCTACTAATGTTTGACCCAATTTGGAGGGTCTTGTAAAGTTCCACTGGTGCTACTTCTCCAGCACTTTGTCCACAGAGGCCATCCATGTCTTTGAAGCTCGTGGGATTATGGGAATTACTGCTGCTCAGTAAATCGTAAGCTTAGCTGTCTTAACCAACTAAACAAGGGGCAAACTAGCGAGCAAAAACCATCTTAACAAAAGAGGATCACCCTAGGTTGTGTGTTTTACACATAAACAAATACGTGATTTGCATGTGTTGATTCAAACTAAACCAACAGATTTATTGAAAGACCTCTTGCCTGCACAGAGGACAAACTGAAAATAAAACAGCCTATGCAACACCCTAATGATACCCCATCAAATCATGTGATCAGCTCTTAAAGCAATCTGCAGCCACTTAAATATATAACACTCCCCTTGACATTCACTGGCATTGGTATTGCTTAATCCCCCACGAAGAACATCCAAGGGGTTACCATTGACCAGAAACCGAACTGGACTCAGCCATATAAAATTGGTGGCTCCAAGAGTAGGCCAGAGGCTGGAAATCCTGCGGAGAGTAACTCACCTCCTGACTCCCCAAAGCCTGTCCACCATCTACAAGGCACAAGTTAGGAGTGTGATGGAATACTCCCCACTTGCTGGATGGGTGCAGCTCCAACAACACTCGAGAAGCTCGACACCATCCAGGACAAAGCAGCCTCACTCGATCAACACGCTAACCACAAACACTCACTCCCTCCACCCCCGACGCATAGTGACAGCCGTGTGTACCATCTACAAGATGCACTGCAGCAACTCACCAAGGCTCCTTAGGCAGCACCTTCCAAACTCACCACCTCTACCATCTAGAAGGACAAGGGCAGCAGATACCTGGGAACACCCCCCACCTGGACATTCCCCTCCGAGTCACTCACCATCCCGACTTGGAAATGTATCGGCCATTCCTTCACTGTCACTGGGGTCAAAATCCTGGCACCCCTTCCGTAACAGCGCTGTGGGTGTACCTACACCACACAGAGACTGCAGCAGGTTCAAGATGGCAGCTCACCCACCACCTTCGCAAGGCGGTAATTCAGGATGGTACCTAGTCAGCGGCACTCACATCCCAGAAAGGAATATGAAAGGGTACAAAAGCAAGGATGTTCTACTCAGATTTTATAAATGACTCAGGAATGTGGTAAAGAGTGAGGAAAATAGTTACAGACTGGGAGTTCATACACAGCCTGACAAAATGGAAAAACACTGAACAATTTCACCTCAACACGCAGAGTGTCAGCGGATACACTCTGTTGGGAGGAATCAGCAGAGTCAATAGCAGCTCAATGATGCAATTCCAAATCTCACACAAGCACAACAATTTCAACATCTTTACCCTTGTTTCCAAAACCCTCTGTGGCCTCCTTTCCACTCCCTATCTCTGTAATCTCCTCCAGCCCCTACACCCCTCCCTATCTCTGTAACCTCCTCCAGCCCCTACACCCCTCCCTATCTCTGTAACCTCCTCCAGCCCCTATATCCCTCCTATCTCTAATTTCCTCCAGCCCTTACACCCCTCCCTATCTCTGTAACCTCCTCCAGCCGTACACCCCTCCCTATCTCTGTAACCTCCTCCAGCCTCTACACCCCTCCTATCTCTGTAACCTCCTCCAGCCCTTACACCCCCTCCCTATCTCTGTAACCTCCTCCAGCCCTTACATCCCTCTCTATCTCTGTAACCTCCTCCAGCCCCCTATACCCCTCCTATCTCTAATCTCCTCCAGCCCTTACACCCCTCCCTATCTCTGTAACCTCCGCCAGCTCCAATAGTCCTCCTATCTCTAATCTCCTCCAGCCCCTACACCCCTCCCTATCTCTGTAACCTCCTCCAGCCCCCTACAACACTCCCAATCTCTGTAACCTCCTCCAGTCCTTAACTCCTCCCTATCTCTGTTACCTCCTCCAGACTCCTATACCCCTCTTGAGATCTCTGTGCTCCTCCAATTCCAGCCTCTCGAGCATCCTCCGATTCCCATCACTCCATTATTGGTGGCCGTGCCTTCAGCTACCTGGGGGGAGCCTGAGCTCTGAAATTCCCTCCCTAAACCTCTCTACATCTCTCTCTGCCCTTTAAGGCGCTCCTTAAAACTGACCTCTTTGACCGAGCTTTTGATCATCGGCCTGACATCCCAGTACATGGCTTAGGGCCAGAACTGACATTGCCGCAAAGAGAAAAAGACGCTGGGACAGAATTAAGCCATTTGGCCCATCCGAATCCGTGCCACTATGAGATCATCAACGTCTCAGGATGTTGATGGTGTTACATAAATACCAATCTTTCTGCCGGCTTCCTCCTCCTGTAACCTTTCATTCTAGATGTGCCGAGTGTTATTTTCCACGCAAGAGTGTCCGATGGCAACAACCCGGTGGCAAAGAATCGCCTCATTTATGATGCAGTTACTCTCAACAAAGGATCAGCTTACAACCCCTCGACTGGAGTGTTCACTGTCCCTGTGTCTGGCACCTATCACTTCACCTATTCGATGCTCGGGGTCACTGGCGGGAAAGATACAAGCGTGTTCCTGATGAGGAACAAAGAGAGACAGAATTACTTACACAGTGTCTTAAACGGGGATGAAGCCCAGACATCATCCATGAGCACAATACTGTCCCTCAACAAAGGAGAACAAGTCTGGATTTGGCTGGAAACTGGGAAGACATGGAGTGGGTTGGGAGCCATCAGTTTTCAGGGCATCCTTCTGGAGGCTGGTGAAGCATGAGCTGGCGGGGAGAGTAAGGGGCAGCTCTGGTGTTTACTGATCGACTCGCTCGCCCCCAGAAGAACATTCTGCGTCTCCCACCAACCAACACCCGCCGCTTGTCAAGTTCAGGAAGAACGTCAATCCTGTCTTTCTGAGTTTTCAATTTTGCCCGAACGGGAAGAAAATTCCTTGGAATATTTCAACTGCCTTTTCCACTGGAAATTCCCTCCTTCCGAACCCAACTCCCATTCCCATCGAGACCCCTCCCTCCCACACTCCCATTCCCATCAGAATCCCTCTGTCCCACACTCCCATTCCCATTGGAATCCCTCCCTCCCACACTCCCATTCCCATCGGCAACGCTCCCTCCTACACTCCCATTCCCATCGGAATCCCTTCCTCCCCACCACTTCCATTCCTATCGGAATCCCTCCCTCCCTCCCTCCCACAGTCCCATTCCCATCAGATTTGCTCCCTCCCACACTCTCCTTCCCATTGGAATCCCTCTCTCCCACACTCTCCTTCCCATTGGAATCCCTCTCTCCCACACTCTCCTTCCTGTTGGAAACCCTCCCTCCCACACTCTCATTCCCATTAGAATCCCTCCCTCCCACACTCCCATTCCCATTAGAATCCCTCCCTCCCACACTCCCATTCCCATCGGAATCCCTCCCTCCCACACTCTCCTTCCCATTGGAATCCCTCCCACACTCCCATTCCCATTGGAATCCCTCCCTCCCACACTCCCATTCCCATTGGAATCGCTCCCTCCCACACTCTCCTTCCCATTGGAATCCCTCCCTCCCACACTCTCATTCCCATTAGTATCCCTCCCTCCCACACTCTCATTCCCATTGGAATCCCTCCCTCCCACACTCTCCTTCCCATTGGAATCCCTCCCTCCCACACTCTCATTCCCATTGGAAACTCCCCCTCCCACACTCGTTCCCATTAGACACTCTCCCTCCCACACTCTCATTCCCACCAGAATCCCTCTCTCCCACACTCCCATTCCCATTGGAATTCCTCCCTCCCACACTCCCATTCCCATCGGAATCGTTCCCTCCCACACTCGTTCTCATCAGAATCGCTCCCTCCCACATTCCCATTCCCATTGGAATTCCTCCCTCCCACACTCCCATTTCCATTGGAAAGCCTCTCTCCAATACTCCAGCTTCCCTGGTTGAACCCCCCACCTTCGTCCAGTACCCCCTGTCCTTCTCAGGCCCTTTCTCTATTTCTCCCAGAAGTTCACCACCATATTGGAAAAAAGAGTTTGGGAGCAGGAATCGGCCATTTCTCTTTGACCCTTTCCACCATTCGATAAGATGGTGACTGATCCCACTGTGGTCTCAGCTCCATTTTCCTCGGTAACCCTCAACTCCCTGGGTCAATCAGAAATCTGTGGAACCCATCTTTCGGTAAATTTAATGGCCCAGGCTGGAATTCTCCGACCTCACCCACGGCTGGATTCTCTGGTCTCACTGCATTGATTGGAGATTTGGCTGAGTGCTCAATTCTCTGTTCAGGCTGGCAGTGGGGGTAAGGCATATGAGACCAGAGCAATCCGGTCCCAAATTCCAACCTTCTCTCTGGGGCTAGAGAGTTGCACAGACCAACACATTGCTGTTAGAGATGAATATAAAATGTGGTTAACATAAAATTATGACTCAAGAAACAGAACTAGGATCTTGTGACTATACAACAGCAAACAGACATAGTTTAAACAACACAGGATGGGGCAAGGATGAGGGGAGAATGAATGTTATCTCATGAGAACAAACTAAGCAGGACAAAAACCTAAGATTCGGCATATTGCTAATGCACATTATGGGAACAACTGTGGTTTTAGTTACTAATACAGGGTGTGAAAGTTACTGAGGCTAGACAGAACTATAGTCAAGGACAGTGAAGAAACTGCCTATTGTGTAGGAACAACACCAGATGTGTGGTGGGCAGGAAGGCACGTAGACCACCTCCTGTAGGAATGTATGGGGGCCCGGACTGTGAAACAAATGGTAAGCAAGATGTGTGGTTCCTACAGCTGAACATATTTTCTAACTACAGGAGGATGAAGGCCACTAAGATAGTCAGAACATCAGTGATTAAGTTAGCAGAAGAATGATTACAGCCAGTCTGAACTAGACATGTTGAATGATTCTAGATAAGATGGATGGGTTCCCATGAGAATTAATCAAGCAAGGATATTAAAACAACCCTACAATATGCACTCTTGCAATGACAAGAAAATATGGTTAGAGGGGAGTAGAGGGGCCTGGGACATGAGCCAACATACAGCACAGCCTGTGGCTAGGGGCACCTTGAGCCAATAGGGGAATGACAACACATAAATAGGATAGGGACCACCAATTAGGGGAGAACAACGTATTGTGTAATTGATGAATATGCTTGTAAAAATAGTATAAAACCCCTGCTTAAACTTGGTGTAAGGTGTGCCTATCTTTTGGACACCCGGTCTTGCAAGAACGTTAAATAAAATATCTTGCTCCTTCGGAACTTGACTCGACTAAATTGTTTGACTGTGAGCTGTGTTTCTCACAATTGCCAAGAGAAGAAAAAGATTCTCCTCATCCCTATCTTATTCTTAAACTGTGTCCCCTTGTTCAAGTCTCCCCTCCAAGAGGACAAATGCAACATTGTTTAAACCAAAACTCGTACTCTCTCCGCACCCACCCCCTTTAATGTCCCACTCTGTTCCCACTCTCCCTTATCTCCTCTGTGTGTAGGAGCAGCTGGTCAAGACTGAGTTGAACTTGCTACTTTTAGACCATTTTTATATTGCATTCACCCTCATAACTAACAAGGTTAAGGAAACCATTTTGAGACAGTCACATGGCTAAAGGAGCCATTTTGTGTTTCGTATGAACTACTTATGCTCAGTTATCTGATTCAGACAGTAACCAGCCATAAAACTGATGATTGTACAATTCACAAGCTTTAATTGACTGGCAATTAATGAAGCAATAATCATATGAATAAAATTGAATTTTTATGAAGAAATGTAAAGTTGAAGTTAATTACTGTAAATTTGTTTATTGACGTGAGGGCAAGCAGTTTCTGGTACATTATTGCAGCAATGCAGTGTTTGGCACCCGTATAAATTCCCCACAGAGTGTACAAAGACTTCAGAGAGATTGGGCGGGATTTTCCAGCTGCACTGTCCCACAATTAGAAAATCCCACCCAAGGTCAAAGGACATTTCCATGGTCCTCCCCCCACCCATGCAATACCCGAGGAGGACAGGATGGGCAATTTCTTCACATAGTCTTTGTGACTTGAGGGGTTTTTCTTGTGTACTCATTCCCACTCTGTCCCTGTCTTCACCCCTGCACTCTCCTCCTCTATCCATCCTCATTCTATCCATCCCCGCTCTCCCCCTCTATGCATTCTCACTCTCTCTCTCTATCCATCCTCACTCTCTCCCTCTATCCATCCCCACTCTCCCCATCTATCTATCAACACTCTCTCCCTCTATCCATCCCCGCTCTCTCCCTCTATCCATCCCCGCTCTCTCCCTCTATCCATCCCCGCTCTCTCCCTCTATCCATCCCCGCTCTCTCCCTCTATCCATCTCTTAGGTTGAGAGAGCTCAGACTGACAGGTTGAGAGAGTTTGGACTTTTCTCCTTGGACCTGATAGAGGTGTATAAGATGATGAAGGTATTGATTGGGTGGATTCTCAGAGGCTTTTTCTCAAGGCTGAAATGGCTGCCAAGAGGACACAGGTTTAGGGTGCTGGGGAGTAGGTACAGAGGAGATGTCAGGGGTAAGTTTTTCACTCAGAGGGTTGTGGATGCGTGGAATTGGCTGCCAGCGGTGGTGGTGGAGGAAAATTCGATAAAGTCTTTTAAGAGACTTCTGGATGAGTACATGGGACTTAATAGGATTGAGGGTTATAGGTAAGTCTAGTAGGTAGAGATGTGATCGGCGCAACTTGTGGGCTGAAGGGCCTGTTTGTGCTGTAGCTTTTCTATGTTCTATGTTCTCTCTCCCTCTATCCATCCGCGCTCTCCCCTTCTATCCATCCCCGCTCTCCCCTTCTATCCACCCCCACTCTCTCCCTTTATCCATCTCTGCTCTCTCCTACTCTATCCATCTCTTCTCTCTCCCTCTATCCATCTCTGCTCTCTTCCTCTATCCATCCACTCTCTCCCTCTATTCATCCCCGCCCTCTCCCTCTATCCATCCCCACTCTCCCCCCTACCCATCCCCACTGTCTTCCTCTATCCAAACCCACTTTCTCCCTCTATCCATCCTGCGCCCTCCCTCTCTATCCATCCCCTCTGTCTCCCTCTATCCATCTCTGCTCTGTCCCTCTATCCATTTCTTCTCTTTTCCTCTATCCATCCCCACTCTCTCTCTAAACATCCCTGCACACTTTCTCTCTCTTTCCATCCCCGCACTCTCTCTCTCTCCATCCCTACTGTCTCCCTCTATCCATCCCCATACTCTCTCCATCCCCACTCTCTCCCTCTATCTATCCCCGCTCTCTCCCTCTATCCATCCTCATGCTCTGTCTCTCTATCCATCCCCACAATCTCCCCTGCCATTTATCCCCTAACTAATCTTTCAACAATTAATTCTCAAACAGCTCTTTCATCTCTCCTTAAATATTCATCTTGAGTCTATTGTCCTTATCCTACTTTGAAATTGACCTTCCCCAGAATATAAAAAATCTTTTCTGTTCTCCCCACTGGTCAGATAAAATTTAACATTGTGTAAGAGAGGGGTGAACTCTGCTACTGAATGTAGCAGTGGGAGACAGATGATCCACTGAAGAAGGGGTAACATGTTCAGAGGGAGTGGGATTGCCAATCCCGAACTGAGCACAGGATGTATAAACCTGAGTGTCTCTGACAAAGAGACACGCATCAAAGTTTTTCACTTTGGACCCATCAGGCCGGCTGTGATAGAATAATGGCTGGCGCAGACACAATGGGCTGTAGGCCTCTCTCCATGCTGTAAAGCTCTATCACCATGACACTTGTCTGACTGTATGACTAAACTCAAAAATCGTCTCAGTCTGTGGTAACCCACGGGGTAGTGAAACCAGATGCAGATGGCACACTCTTCACATCCCTCTCACAATACCAGCATTTCACAAGAGATTTGGAAAGTTATTTGAAGTGGAAATATTTACAGGACCATGGGAAACAGGGGGAGTGAAGTGGGACTACGGCAAGGGAGCTGACATAGAGACGAGGGGCTGAATGGCCTCCTGTAACCATTCTATTTTGAGTCCACTGGTTTGTGTTCTGTTCTCTGCCCCCAGAACTACAACTCACTCAGGGAAAGGATACACCGATTCCAGATATTCAGAGAGAGAGACTAGAGCTTGAGAACTTCCAGAATTGTTGGAACAAAAATGCCTGATATAGGGAAGGTAGGAGTTAATATCAACCTGAGTGCCATGAAATATAATCCAGTCTGCACATTCTCCCCATCTCTGTGTGGATTTCCTCCGAGTGCTCCAGTCTGCATGTTCTCCCGTGTCTGTGTGGGTTTCCTCTGGGTGGTCTGGTTTGTACGTTCTCCCCGTGTCTGCACAGGTTTCATCTGGATGTTCCAGTCTGCATGTTCTCTTTGTGTCTGTGTGGGTTTCCTCTGGGTGGTCTGGTTTGCACACTCTCCCTGTGTCTGTGCGGGCTTCCTCCGGGTGCTCTGGTCTGCATGTTCTTCCCGTGTCTATGTGGGTTTCCTCCGGGTGGTCCGGTTTGCACATTCTCCCCATGTCTGCTTGGGTTTCCTCTGGGTGCTCCGGTCTGCATGTTCTCCCTGTGTCTGTGTGGGATTCCTCCGGATGGTCTGGTTTGCACATTCTCCCCATGTCTGCACGGGTTTCTTCTGGATGCTCCAGTCTGCATGTTCATCCTGTGTTTGCATGGGTTTCCTCTGGATGCTCTGCTTTCCTCTCACACTTCAAAGATGTGCGGGTTAGGTGGATTGGCCACGGTATATGCGTGGGAAAAGGGCCAGGTCTGGGTAAAATCTTCTTTGGGAAAGTTGGTGCAGACTCAATGGGCTGAATGACTTCTTTATGGATACATGGAGAGGGAGGGAATAGAGGGATACAGAGCGAGCAAGAGCAGAAGGTTTTATTGGTTAATTCCAGCATTATAATGGGTGCTGCTTTGGTTGGTCGAAGGGCCTGTTCCAATGCTGTACTGTTTTTTGTTCTTTGTTGTATACACTGTGCTGGGATTTGGTGGCTCTCCCTAAGATTATCAGGGATTAATTTTTGAACTGTTATTTTACTGATTCATTTGCTGAGAGAATGTTGTAAGGATGGGTTCGGTCTCAGTGCCGTCACAATCACGTAAAAATAATTTCCTCACTGTTTATGTGTGTGTGTGTCTCTGAGTGTGTGTGTCTGTGTGAGTGTATGTGTCTGAGAGTTTGTGTGTCAGTATGAGTGAGTGTGTCTGCGTAAGTGTGGGTCTGTGTGTGTGAGTGTGTGTCTGTGTGAGCATGTGAATCTGTGAGAGTGTGGCTGTGTGAGTGTGTGCCTGTGAGTATGTGTGAGTGTGTTCCTGTGAGTGAATGTGTG
The DNA here is from genome assembly GCF_965287045.1 of Carcharhinus amblyrhynchos. NCBI lineage: Eukaryota > Metazoa > Chordata > Chondrichthyes > Carcharhiniformes > Carcharhinidae > Carcharhinus > Carcharhinus amblyrhynchos. The sequence continues at coordinate 158,233 of NW_027649990.1, forward strand.
TGTCTGTGAGAGTGTGTGTGTGTGTCTGTGTGAGTGTGTGCCTGTGAGTATGTGTGAGTGTGTGCCTGTGAGTGAATGTGTGTCTGTGAGAGTGTGTGTGTGTGTCTGTGTGAGTGTGTGCCTGTGAGTATGTGTGAGTGTGTGCCTGTGAGTGAATGTGTGTGTCTGTGAGAGTGTGTGCCTGTGAGTATGTGAGAGTGTGTGTCTGTGTGAGTGTGTGTCTGTGAGAGTGTGCAGCTGTGAGAGAGTGTGTGTGAGTGCGTGTGTCTGTATAAGTGTGTGTGTCTGTGTGAGTGAATGTGTGCGTCTGTGAGAGTGTGTCTGTGAGTGTGTGTGTCTATGAGATTGTGTCTATGTGAGTGTGTGTGTTAATGTGTCTATGTGATGTGTGTCTGTGAGAGTCTGTGTCTGTGTGAGTGTGTGTGTATGTGTTAGTGTGTGTGTAGTCCACTTTTTAATTTGTGAGTGATTCAATTTAAAATTCTCTGCAGTTAAGCACTATTCCCAAACAAGACTGGGGGTCTTGTAGTGCAGTGGGTTAGTGTCCTACCTCAGAGCCAGAAGCTATGAGTTCAAGTCCCACCCCAGCACTCCATGGCTAAGCAAAGCCAAACAGGGTGAATATCAACCTGTAAAATCCTTCCAAACACACCAAGGCTAGAAGAACGGGATAGACCCCTGGTTAGTCAGCACTCGATGTGCAGTGGAGCTCCCTCAAGCTATAAGCCCCTAACGACAGGTGCACAATCTTTTCCAGGAATTACTAGCTATGGAAATGGACAAAAATCTGCCTGACTGCTGGGAGAAAATGAGCATTATTACTAACTATTGCTGTAAGTTACATCAGTCAAACAGATAAATTATTAACTGAGACACAAAGATTAAAATGCTCATGAGGCAAAGAAACCGTATTTAAAGATAAGATTTTGCATCAATCTCGGAGCTATTATTGTGGACATCACTTGAATTCCTTCTTGTCAAGTGAAAGGCTGAAAAGTTGAGGTTTGGTTCAGAAACTGCAATGCCCTCTGTAGTTGAATATTCAGGCGCTTCCCTTTGCAGATGAACTCAGCAGTTTTTTTCTGGGACGAGAGAGGAAGGTTCCTATTCCTCAATTATTCCACTATTACACATTGTCAGGACTCTTTCGAAATGGACAGCAGTTGGTTTCTTAATACCTTCCTCTTTCATTTCACGGAATGCGGGTTTCTCTTGCATAGACCAGCATATATTGCCTAATTGCTAATTACCCTTGAGAAGGTGGTGGGTGAGCCACATCTGTGAACCCGCTGCAGTCCCAGTGTGGTGTAGGTACACCCACAGTGCTGTTAGGGAGTTCTAGGATTTTGACTGTAGTGACAGCGAACTCTTGGTGCTGTCTTGGTCAAAAACCTTCCTTGATGTTTACCAGGGTTCTTGCTGTGGGGCGGGGTGGGGTCTGCATCCTGAACTCTTCCTCCAGCTCAGTACATCACAAACAATGACTCAGATGATTTGTCCTTTGTTTTATACGAGCGAGGATGTTAATTAAATTGAGCTGCTTGGAAAGGCTGAGGGAAGAGATTTGATTTGAGGGGAGAAGGAAAGGAGAGAGTGCAGAATGTAGTGTTAAAGTCATAGCTAGGGTGTAGTGAAACATCAATTTAATGCAAGGTTAAGTCCAATGAAAAGTCTGATGACAGCAGGGAAGAAGCTGTTTTTGAGAGAGAGTGAAACACATTTTCTCACCTTTTCGAAGGTTCAGTGGGCACCCACTCCCCTCCCCCCACCAACCCCAACCCCAACTGATCCACTCATTCTGGTAAAGAGGGGGCAGGGCCTAATTCCACCTGAAAAGCCGACAGCATAGCACAGAGTGGGCCACCGTGCATGCGCTGATCTGTCAGAGCAGCATATTGAAGTGCTGAAATTGGCACGGAACTGATGAGGTCAAAAACCTAGCTTGGGTGCCCAGCGTGAACCCCACGAAACAGCCACTGCTGATGTCTCCCAGCCCCAGCGCTACTCGAGCTGGGAGAACCCAGGCGATGGGTGAATGTAGGGCATGTTAGTGGGTTGGTGAAAAAGGCATATGGGACACTTGTCTTTATCAATCCAGGCATAGATTACAAAAGCAGGGAAGTCATGTTGGAGTTGGAACTTTGGTGAAGCCACAGGTTTTTTTTTATTCATTAGTGAGACATGGGTGTCGCTAGCTGGCCAGTATTTATTGCCCATCCCTAGTTGCCCTTTGAGGGCAGTTAAGAGTCAACAATATGTGGGGCGGCATGGTAGCACAATGGTTAGCACTGCAGCTTCACAGCTGCAGGGTCCTGGGTTCGATTCCCGGCTCCGGTCACTGTGTGTGGAGTTTGCACATTCTCCTCGTGTCTGCATGGGTTTCCTCCGGGTACTTCAGTTTCCTCCCACAGTCCAAAGATGTGCGGTTAGGTTGATTGGCTATGCTGAGAAATTGCCCCTTAGTGTCCAGGGATGCGTAGTTAGAGGGATTAGTGGGTAAAATATGTAGGGATATGGGGGTCGGGCCTGGGTGGGATTGTGTTCGGTGCAGACTCGATGGGCCGAAAGGCCTCTTTCTGCACTGTAGGCTTCTATGATTCTGTATGGCTGTGGATCTGGAGTCACATGTTGGCCAGACATGGTAAAGATAGCAGATTTCCTAAAGGACTAGTGAAACAGGTGGGCTTTTCTGACAATCGGCAATGGTTTCATGGTCATCAGTAGATTCCTAGTTCCTGATATTTTTATTGAATTCAAATTCCGCTATCTGCTGTGGCGGGATTCGAACCCAGTTCCCCAGAACATTAGCTGAGTTTCTGAATTAATAGTCTAGCGATAATACCACTAGGCCATCACCTCCCCTAAAGGGTGCTAGTGTATTGTACAATTCTGCTCGCTACATTGTAGGAAGGACATGAATGCACTGGAAGGGGTGCAGAAGAGATTCACCAGGGGACTGCCTGGCATCGAGCATTTAGGTTATAAAGAGGGGTTGGATAGGCTTGTGTTGTTTTTGTGGAGCAGAGAAGACTGAGGGGCGGGGGGGGGGGGGGGGGGGGCGCGACCTGATTGAGGTGTAAAGTATAGGAAAGAGATCGAGAATCTGATGCAACGACATACTCTCTTCCTCAATGTCAACAAAACGAAGGCGATTGTCATCGACTTCAGGAAGCATAAAGGAGAACATGCTCCTGTTTACATCAATGAGGCGAAGCCGAAATGGTCAAGAGCTTCACGTTTCTAGGTGTCCAGATGACCATAAACCTGTCCATGTCCCTCCATGCTGACACTTTAGTTCAGAAAGCCCACCAATGCCTCTATGTTCTCACAAGGCTAAGGGAATTTGGCATGTCCGCTATGACTGTCACCAACTTTTACAGATACACCATAGAAAGCATTCTTTCTGGTTGTAATACAGCTTGGTCTGGGCTCCTGCTCTGCCCAAGACCGCAAGAAGCTACAAAAGAGTTGTGAATGTAGCCCAATCCATCACGCAAACCAGCCTCCCATCCATTGACTCTGTTTATACTTCCTGCTGCCTTGGAAAAGCAGGAAACCCTCTCCTGAATGCCTGGTCCATTGAAACCCCTCCCTAACACACATTTCATTGATACCCATCTCACCAACCCTCACACTCCCCCTCTCTCCCCAGACCCTTTAATATCCTACTCAACCTAATCCCACTCTCCCCCTCACTCCCCGCACCCTTTAATATCCCACCCAGTCTAATCCCACTCTCCCCCTCACTTCCCACGCCCTTTAATATCCCACTCAGTCTAATCTCACTCTTCCCCTCACTCCCCGCACCCTTTAATATCCTACCCAGTCTAATCCCACTCTCCCCCTCACTCCCTGCACCCTTTAATATCTAACATAAGAACATAAGAACATTAGAAATAGGAGCAGGAGTAGGCCATCCAGCCCTTCGAGCCTGCCCCACCATTCAACAAGATCATGGCTGATCTGAAGTGGCTCAGTTCCACTTTCCCGCTTTCTCCCCATAACCTGTAATCCCCTTGCCTACCAAAAACCTATCTACTCACGTCTTAAATATATTTAGCGAGGTAGCCTCCACCACTTCAACGGGCAGAGAATTCCAGAGATTCATCACCCTTTGAGTAAAGTTCCTCCTCAGCTCTGTTCTAAACTGCACCCCCCCCCTTATCTTGAGGCTGTGCCCTCTAGTCCATCTACACGGACTTTAGCAAGGCCTTTGACAAGGTACCACATAGTAGGTTGTTGCATAAGGTTAAATCTCACAGGATCCAGGGTGAGGTATCAAAATGGATACAAAATTGGCTTCTTGACAGAAGCCAGAGGGTGGTTGTAGAAAGTTGTTTTTCAAACTGGAGGCCTGTAACCATCAGTGTGCCTCAGGGATCAGTGCTGGGCCCACTGTTATTTGTTATTTATTTTAATGCTTTGGATGAGAATATAGGAGACATGGTTAGTAAGTTTGCAGATGACACCAAGATTGGTGGCATAGTGGACAGTGAAGAAAGTTATCTCCAATTGCCACGGGATCTTAATCAATTGAGTTAGTGGGCTGACGAATGGCAGATGGAGTTTAATTTAGATAAATGTGACGTGATGCATTTTGGTCGATGGAACCAGGACAGGACTTACTCAGTTAATGGTAGGGCGTTAGGGAGAGTTACAGAACAAAGAGATCTCGGGGTACAGGTTCATAACTCCTTGAAAGTGGAGTCACAGGTGGACAGAGTGGTGAAGAAGGCATTCGGCATGCTTGGTTTCATCTGTCAGAACATTGAATACAGGAGTTGGGACGTCTTGTTGAAGTTGTACAAGACATTGGTAAGGCCACACTTGGGATACTGTGTACAGTTCTGGTCACCCTATTATAGAAAGGATATTATTAAACTAGAAAGAGTGCAGAAAAGATTTACTAGGATGCTACTGGGACTTCATGGATTGAGTTATAAGGAGAGGCTGGATAGACTGGGACTTTTTTCTCTGGAGCGTAGGAGGCTGAGGGGTGATCTTTTGAGGTCTATAAAATAATGAGGGGCCAAGACAAGACAAGTCAATATCTTTTCCCAAAGGTAGGGGAGTCTAAAACTAGAGTGAATAGGTTTAAGGTGAGAGGGGAGAGATACAAAAGTGTCCAGAGGGGCAATTTTTTCACACAAAGGGTGGTGAGTGTCTGGAACAAGCTGCCAGATAGTAGTAGAGGTGAGTACAATTTCATTTTTTAAAAAGCATTTAGTTCCGTGGGTACGATGGGCATAGAGAGATATGGGCCAAATGCGGGCAATTGGGATTAGCTGGGGGGTTTTTCAAAAAAAAGGGCGGCATGGACAAGTTGGGCCGAAGGGCCTGTTTCCATGCTGTAAATTTCTATGACTCTAACCCCTCACTCCCCACACCCTTTAATATCCCACACAGTCTAATTTATTCTTTATGTATATCCCAATGATATGTGAATCTCCCAGTGAATAAAAATAAACTCGGAAACACACTTGTCAAATAGTGCAAGAAAGTGATTTTATTTATGGAATGTGCATTGTGCAATAAGATTAACCCACACCTCCTTCAATTTATAGAATTTCTTCAATGTGATTTACAGGTAAAGTTGGACTAAGTCGTTTGCCAGTCGAGAATCAGAAGATCTTGAGAAGCAGAGCTTGTGCTCTATCCTGAGAATTTCCCTCGCCTGACGTTAGATGATGTTCCTTAAATTAAACTGAAAATTAGAAAAGGTAGGAATTATTCCCTTGGAATTGTAAAATTGAGAGAGATGATTGGTGGGTGACACTGTCAAATTAGTATCAGTTCAAGATGGTTAACATAGAGCATAGATCAGGGCAAGTCCAGAGATGGGAGCCAGATCATTACTAACAGCGCTAATTGGATTATTCTTTCACACTTTGTGACTTCTTACTGACCTTTGATACTTGAACTCCCCCACACACAAGTCTACCCAGACCCCCACTGGATCTCGCGTGGCACCATTCCCAATCCGTTTTGCCTCCATGGTGGATAAGGTGACATTAGCCACAGTGAAGTCATTAAGTTGATCTGCCAGTATCTCTCTCCGCCGTTTACAATATCAGCTAACAATGTCTCGGCAACAATTTGGCTATGGAGCTTTCTATCTCAGCATCCAAGCTGTTAGTGAGTAGGGTGAAATTCTGTCAACCAAATCCTTGTTGGGAGCAACTCACAATCCGGCTGGTTAATGACTCCATGCTTCATCCTGACTCCATATCCTGCAGCTCAGCCAATCCCTGAACCAGGACAATCATTCACCTCCAATCTCAAATGATAGCAAGAATTCCATATCGAGGAACTTCATCATCTTTAGCCTGAAACTCAAATACTCCCTGGACAGCTACTTTAACCACCCATTTAAATGTCAGACAAAGGAAGTGGAGAATAGATACGAGAAAAGAGAGAGAGACAGAGCCGTACAGAGGAAAGAAGAGTGATAGAGCAACAAGATAGAGGTGGGAGAGAGATATCGACAGAGGGGTAAGAGGGAGAGTGGGAGTGGGGGGGGTAGGGAAGACAGAGTTGGAAGGAAGAGAGGGGGAGGGGTGAGTGCAGATGGAGAGATATAGATGGGGAGAGAGAGAGACAGACGCAAAGGGGGAGAGAGAAACAGATGGAGGGAGGAAGGAACAGAGAAAGAGAGAGAAGGCTTAGAGAGAGAGGGGAAAGTGCAGTTGGGGGGGCAGAGAGATGGAGCAGAAACAGGGAGATATACAGATGGAGGGAGAGAGAGAGAGAGAGATGAAGGGGGTTGGAGAGAGGCATGAAGGGGAGAGAGTGGGGCAGGGGGTAGAGACAGAGATGAAGAGGAGAGCAAGATGGGTGAGTGAGAAGGACAGGAGAGACAGAGGGAGAGACAGAAGGAAGACAAGAGAGGGAAGAGAGAGATACACCCATAAATGGAGAGGAAGATGGAGGGCCAATAGAAAACAAGAGGGATGTACGCATCAGGTGGATTGTATTCACTGGCGTGCAAAAGGATGAGGGGGAAATCTCATAAAAACCAATAAAATTCTAACAGGAGCAGACAGGGTAAATGCAGGAAGAATGTTCCCAATGGTGAGGGAGTCCACACTCAGGGTGCACAGTCTGAGGGTACAGGGTAGACCATTTAAGATGGAGATGAGGATACATTCCTTCACCCCGAGTGGTGAATCCGTGGAATTCACTGGCACAGAAAGCAATTGAGACTAAAATGTTTTGTGATTTCAAGAATCCGGGATCAAAGGATATAGGTGGAAAACAGGATTAGGCTATTGAGTTGGATGATCAGCCATAATCAAAATGAATGGCGGAGCAGGCTCGAAGGGCCAAATGGCCTCCTCCTGCTCCTATCTTCTATGTTTCTGTAGTGAGGGAGAAAAAATGGAGGGAGAAATATATCGGGAAGGAGAGGGTAGGAGACGTGAGAGACAGAGAGAGGTTCTCCAAGGGAGTGTAACCCACTCCAGCAAGGTGCAGTCACACATCCGGACAGGGATACTCACCAGCTGGAGAACTCCTTTGCCAGCCATGCCCGGAAGTACTGCTCAACGTCAGCCGTCACTTTTCCATTGGGCATTCTCAGCTCGCCCTTGCCGCTGCCATCAAAGTTTCCACATGCTCCACACAGCTGCTTCCTCAATGTGTCCGCCACTGTCACCGTGACATCTCCAAATCCCCGGAACAACAGGCGCACCTTGCCATCATGTTCCACCATCACCCCTCCTGCTTCAACCTTAATGGTCACTTTGGAGGTAGCTTTAAATGGCAGCTGGTCTTGTTTCACTGGCCGTCCGTTCACCTGGGCCAGGGAAAGTGGCATGTCAGCGCCAAGATAATCTACCGCAAAAACCGCTCACAACCATCATCCCTCCATTCATCACTCAACCAGTCTGTCCCCTCCCTCTGTCTGTCCACCCATCAGTTTGTCCCTCCCTCTGTCCATCCATCAGTCTGTCCCTCCCTCTGTCCATCCATCAGTCTGTCCCTCCCTCCGTCCATCCATCAGTCTGTGTCTCCGTCTGTCCACTCATTAATCTGTCCGTCCATCCATCAGTCTGTCCCTCTGTCTGTCCATCCATCAGTCTGTCCCTCTCTCGGTCCATCCATCAGTCTGTCCCTCTGTCCGTCCATCCATCAGTCTGTCCCTCTCGGTCCATCCATCAGTCTGTCCCCTCCCTCATCCATCCATCAGTCTGTCCCTCCCTCCGTTCATCCATCAGTCTGTCCCTCTCTTGGTCCATCCATCAGTCTGTCCCCTCCTTCATCCATCCATCAGTCTGTCCCTCTCTCGGTCCATCCATCAGTCTGTCCCTCCCTCCGTTCATCCATTAATCACAAATAGAATCACCCAATCTGTCCATCCACCAATCAGTCTGATTACACACAGTCCCCAAACAGCCAGTGTCCAGTGGGTCATCTATTATTAGCCTGAGCTTCGGATTCCTTCAGCTTTCATCATTGGAGATTGATATAAAGTGAAGACGTTACTGGGCACCTTCACCCACACGCAGGGGAAGGGAGCACATTGGAGTGGGAGAGAGGCCCTGGGGGAAGGCCATCACATCCGATGTAAGCATGGTGGGAGAATGGCCACTTTGATCAGGGGTGGGGAATGGCCATTCTTGGCTGCAGAAGAATGGGAGATGATGGACATTTGGAGGGGGGTGGTTACCATGATGGGGAGTGGGTGGTTACCATGACAGGAGGGGGGCAGGGTAGAGGGTGTGGTTATGTTGAGGGAGGAGTGGTTACAATGGTGGGAGGGTGGTTACCATGGCGGGGGGCAGTGGTTACCGTGGTGGGGGGGGAGAGGGGAGTGAGGGGAATGAAGGAGTGGTCAGGAGTGGAGATAGTCACTTCAGGGTGGCACAGTGGTGGGTGATCGTCACTCAGAGGGGAGACAGTCCTCGCCACCAGGGTTATACTGGTGCTAGGTTCTAGGTTTATCAGACAGGGTGGGCCGTAAGCCGGGAGCCACAGCGACGGGGTACTTACCCAGATGGCTTTTTCCTCGGTCACAGCGATGAAGGCACCCTCAAAGTACACGTAGATGGCTGCCGCACCCAGCTTAGCCTGTTTGCTGCAGGCCCTGAACTCCACCAGTGCTCGGAACCACACTGCTGAGCGCTGATCGCAGATGGAGGCCACCTCGTATATCCCGGCTGCCCGCACCTCGGCTGCTCTGCCATCGAATGTGGTCAGCCTCTGGCCCCCTGTGATTGAGCAGACACCTTCCTTTGTGTAGCAGCCTCGCACGCCATTCCGGAGCTGGCACACCTCATTGGCTGCGCAGCCCACCTTCTCACACACCACCAAGCCTGTGGGGTAGCAAGTGCACTTCTCCAGACAATTCCGTGTGAAGATAACCTCCTTCGCCTGTAAGCCACGGAAAACAAATCCGTGACATACAACCAATTCAGAGTGGAAGAATGGCCCATTCCAGCCAACAAACACATCATCCACACCAGCCTCATCCCAATCCCCTCCACATCTCACCCCCATCTACTATTCCTTCCTCCCTCAAGTATTTATCCAACTTTCCCCCTTAAATATATCGATACTATTCACCTCCTCCACTCTGAGATACAGCGAGTCCCACTTCTCCCCCACTCCCCATGGGAGCGAGTCCCACATTCTCCCCCACTCCCCACTCCCTGTGGGAGCGAGTCCCACATTCTCCCCCTCTCCCCACTCCCTGTGGGAGTGAGTCCCACATTCTCCCCACTCCCCATGGGGGCGAGTCCCACATTCTCCCCACTCCCCATGGGGGCGAGTCCCACATTCTCCCCACTCCCCCGTGGGAGCGAGTCCCACATTCTCCCCACTCCCCATGGGGGCGAGTCCCACATTCTCCCCACTCCCCCGTGGGAGCGAGTCCCACATTCTCCCCACTCCCCATGGGGGCGAGTCCCACATTCTCCCCACTCCCCCGTGGGAGCGAGTCCCACATTCTCCCCACTCCCCATGGGGGCGAGTCCCACATTCTCCCCACTCCCCATGGGGGCGAGTCCCACATTCTCCCCACTCCCCATGGGGGCGAGTCCCACATTCTCCCCCACTCCCCATGGGGGCGAGTCCCATTGCTCCCCATGGGAGCGAGTCTCACATTCTCCCCCACTCCCCACTCCCCATGGGAGCGAGTCTCACATTCTCCCCCACTCCCCACTCCCCATGGGGGCGAGTCCCACATTCTCCCCACTCCCCATGGGGGCGAGTCCCACATTCTCCCCACTCCCCATGGGGGCGAGTCCCACATTCTCCCCACTCCCCATGGGGGCGAGTCCCACATTCTCCCCACTCCCCATGGGGGCGAGTCCCACATTCTCCCCCACTCCCCATGGGGGTGAGTCCCATTGCTCCCCATGGGAGCGAGTCTCACATTCTCCCCCACTCCCCACTCCCCATGGGGGCGAGTCTCACATTCTCCCCCACTCCCCATGGGGGCGAGTCCCTCTTCTCCCCCACTCCCTGTGGGAGTGAGTCCCACATTCTCCCCCACTCCCTGTGGGAGTGAGTCCCACATTCTCCCCCACTCCCCATGGGGGCGAGTCCCACATTCTCCCCCACTCCCCATGGGGGTGAGTCCCACATTCTCCCCCACTCCCTGTGGGGGCAAGTACCACTTCTCTTCCACTCCCCATGGGGGCGAGTCCCACTTCTCCCCCACTCCCCATGGGAGCAAATCCCACATTCTCCCCACTCCCTGTGGGAGTGAGTCCCACACTCCTCCCACTCCCCGTGGGAGCAAGTCCCACATTTACAGAGTAAAGCTCCCTCCACACTGTCCCCCCATCAAACACTCCCAGGACAGGTACAGCATGGGGTTAGATACAGAGTAAAGCCCCCTGTACATTAATGCACTGTGATACATGCACACACTGGAATTCTCAGCAATGAAAATGTCCTGAATTACCTGGAAATATCTTCCGTGATAGACGCAGCCACAGTTTTCCATAGGAACACATTCTTTACTGCTGAAGACGTAACCAGCATCGCACTGACAACCCTCTGAACATGTGGCATCGCATCCTCCAGGGGCAAGGATTTCAGAACAGCTGGATTCACAGGTACTGGCACAGAGTTCATAGTGACTGTTTGCTGGACAGGAGAGAGCTACAGAGAGGGGAGGAGAAGGAAGAAAATCCTCAACAAGAGGAAATAGCGACAAGGCAGTCCTCTCAGTCTGGGGCCGCAATCATCTCCCACACTAGCACCCATTAAAATTACAGAAAGATTCAAGCAAGCGGGAGGGTCAGCAAGATGGGTTTGAGGGATATGAGGAGAAGGTGAGATTGAGGGACATGGGGAGAAGGTGGGATTGAGGGACCTGGGGAGAAGGTGGGATTGAGGGACATGGGGAGAAGATGGGATTGAGGGATATGAAGAGAAGGTGAGATTGAGGGACCTGGGGAGAAGGTGGGATTGAGGGACCTGGGGAGAAGGTGAGATTGAGGGACATGGGGAGAAGGTGGGATTGAGGGATATGCGGAAATGGAGGATTGAGGGATATGCGGAAATGGAGGATTGAGGGATATGAGGAGATGGTGGAATTGAGGGATATGCGGAGATGGGGGAATTGAGGGATATGGGAGAAGGTGGGATTGAGGTATATGGGGAGATGGTGTGGATATAGGGATATGGGGATGTGGTGTGGATATAGGGATATGGGGAGATGGTGGGATTGAGGGATATGGGGAGATGGTGTGGATTGAGGGATATGGGGAGATGGTGGGATTGAGGGATATGGGGAGAAGGTGGGACTGAGGGTTATGGGAGAAGGTGGGACTGAGGGATATGGGAGAAGGTGGGATTGAGGTATATGGGGAGATGGTGTGGATATAGGGATATGGGGATGTGGTGTGGATATAGGAATATGGGGAGATGGTGTGGATAGAGGGATATGGGGAGATGGTGTGGATAGAGGGATATGGGGAGATGGTGGGATTGAGGGATATGGGGAGATGGTGTGGATTGAGGGATATGGGGAGATGGTGGGATTGAGGGATATGGGGAGATGGTGTGGATTGAGGGATATGGGGAGATGGTGTGGATTGAGGGATATGGGGAGATGGTGTGGATTGAGGGATATGGGGAGATGGTGTGGATTGAGGGATATGGGGAGATGGTGGGATTGAGGGATATGGGGAGATGGTGTGGATTGAAGGATATGGGGAGATGGTGGGATTGAAGGATATGGGGAGATGGTGTGGATTGAGGGATATGGGGAGATGGTGTGGATTGAGGGATATGGGGAGATGGTGTGGATTGAGGGATATGGGGAGATGGTGGGATTGAGGGATATGGGGAGATGGTGTGGATTGAAGGATATGGGGAGATGGTGGGATTGAAGGATATGGGGAGATGGTGGGATTGAGGGATATGGGGAGATGGCGTGGATTGAGGGATATGGGGAGATGGTGGGATTGAGGGATATGGGGAGATGGTGGGATTGAGGGATATGGGGAGATGGTGGGATTGAGGGATATGGGGAGATGGTGTGGATTGAGGGATATGGGGAGATGGTGTGGATTGAGGGATATGGGGAGATGGTGTGGATTGAGGGATATGGGGAGATGGTGTGGATTGAGGGATATGGGGAGATGATGGGATTGAGGGATATGGGGAGATGGTGTGGATTGAGGGATATGGGGAGATGGTGTGGATTGAGGGATATGGGGAGATGATGGGATTGAGGGATATGGGGAGATGGTGTGGATTGAAGGATATGGGGAGATGGTGTGGATTGAGGGATATGGGGAGATGGTGTGGATTGAGGGATATGGGGAGATGGTGTGGATATGTTGGGTTCAGTTGACACCATTATGAAAGGTTGGCATTAATTCAGCATTAAGCCTTTGATTAACATTCAGCCTCCATCCCTGGTGAACTGGGCATGGGTTTCACAGTTGGCCTCAATCCCCCCCTTTCATACATTGCACAAAGGAATCCAATACTCACGGCAGAAGTCTTTGTTCCTCCAGGGTTTGATATGAACACCAGCAGATTGACAGGCAATAGCGTACGCTTGGAGACTGTTACAGAGCACCTCCTTCTGTCCATTGGCCTCACACACATCATACAGGCAGTTCTTAAAGAAGGCTTCAGGTTTAATCACATGCTTACAAGCGGCAAACGGCCCATTGCTAGCTTGTAAGAGGCCACAAGCATCGCTCTGGCTATACAAGTTGGTCTTTTCTGCATCACAGCGTGGACACTTGTCTCCACAGCCATCGCTACACTGCACCCCCTGGACTGATACCTTCCAGCTTGCTCCGAACTTCGTCACGTCTTGGGTCACCTTGCCGTCAGGAAGGGTGAACTCGTTCTTCTTGTCCGTGTCGTAGTTCCCACACAGACCACCCAGTTTGCCCTGGTAGGTGCTGGGGACCACCACAGCCACATAATACACTCCGTCGTACATCACCTGCAGACCAAACCTTGTCCGCAGCACTACCTTGTTCCCTTCCTGGGTCACCTTTACACTCTTACACGACAGCTGGAAGGGCAGACTGAAGAGTTCTCCATTGACCTGCGAGACATAAAAGGAGCAGGTCAACTGTCACCACTAAAAAAACAATGCTATGGCCAAGCCCTGCCAGCCTCACCAACCCTCTTGCCAACCTCCAAACTCTGCCTAACCCTGACCCCCCTGCCAACCCCCACCCCTGCCAGTCCCACATCCCTGCCAACCCCATCTTGGTGCCAGCCCCACCTTCCCCTGCCAACCTCTACCCCCTGCCTGTCCCACCTTCCCCTGCCAACCCCATCTCGGTGCCAGTCCACCTCCCCCTGCCAAACTCTACCCCCTGCCTGTCCCACCTTCCCCTGCCAAACCCATCTCGGTGCCAGTCCACCTCCCCCTGCCAACCCCAACCTCCCTGCCAACCTCTACCCCCTGCCAGTCCCACCTTCCCCTGCCAACCCCATCTCGGTGCCAGTCCAACCTCCCCCTGCCAACCCAAACCCCCCTTGCCAACTCCAATCCCCTGCCAGTCTCACCTCCCTTTGCCAACCCCAATCAATGCCAACCTCCAACCCCGCCCCCTCCCAGCAACCACCACCCCCCCCACCCCCCCACTCCCCAGCCTCACAATCGCGAGCATGCTCACCTGAACCTTCCACTTCACCCCTTGCTCCATGATGAAACGATACCCGTAGACATTGACCATGACCATGCGGGTGACCGCCACTCTGCCATTTCCCCACTTGACATTGTCCACCAAGACGCTGAACTCCTGCAGTCTGCCACTCAGTTTCACTGCCTTGGACAGGACGTAGGTGCAGGTTCCTTGGAAGTCAAATCTCACTCCGTCAAAGGACACGTAGTGGGGGTCGCCCGAGGCCACGCACTTGGCGTGTCCGGCAGGGTGGCAGCCTTGCACCCCGTTGGCCGTCTTGCACACCTCCCCTGGCCCACAGACGAAGCCTACACACTCGACCTCATCATCCCCCCGACAGACGCAACGCTGCTTGCAGAGGGCATCAGGATAGAAAACCTCACCCTTCTTGTGGTACCTTCCCTGGTGGGTGCAGCCACACTCGGACAGCGGGACGCACTGGTCACCGCTCAGGATGAAGCCGTTGTCACACTGGCAGCCCTCGCGGGAGGGGGCCTGGCAGCCCTGAGGGGCAGTCAGACCATAGCAGGTGGCTGGACAGCCAGAACCAGCCAGTTCATAGTGAGAATTCATTGGACACTCAGCAGCTGTGAGGGGGTAGGCGGGGGGGGAGAAAGAGAGGAATGTTAGAGACACAATCCAGCAAGCCCATGAACTTCCAACAAGACACAGAACCTCCCCGAATCTCCAACAAGCATCGCAGCTTGCCATCCATGCCCCAGCTACTGGCGACGAGAGAAAGAATCACCCCCTGCCTGCCAATCAGGACGTCCCAAATCCTTTCACAACTGGTCAGGAACTTTATTTCAAGTGGACTCATGGTTGGATTGCAGGAACTCAGCAACCAATTCACAGACAGCAAGATCCCACACACAGCAATGTGGTAATGACCGAGATCGGCGATGTTCACTTGAGGGACACAGGAAGAACCAACCCCAACCTCCCACCCCTTCCCCCTGCTCTTCTCCCAAATACTGAACCTGGGACCTTTCAGTCCCACATCAAAAGGGCGGTACTTGGTTCAATGTCACAATGACAGACAGCATCTCCAAGAATGAGGTGCTCCCTCAGTACTGAACATTTAACACTGTACTATTCCTCCAGCCCCTACACCCCCTCCCTATCTCTGTACCCTCCTCCAGCCCCTACACCCCCTCCCTATCTCTGTAACCTCCTCCAGCCCCTACACCCCCTCCCTATATCTGTAACCTCCTCCAGCCCCTACACCCCCTCCCTATCCCTGTAACCTCCTCCAGCCCCTACACCCCCTCCCTATCTCTGCAACCTCCTCCAGCCCCTACACCCACTCCCTATCTCTGCAACCTCCTCCAGCCCCCTACACCCCCTCCCTATCTCTGCAACCTCCTCCAGCCCCTACACCCCCTCCCTATCCCTGTAACCTCCTCCAGCCCCCTACACCCCTCCCTATCTCTGTAACCTCCTCCAGCCCCCTACACCCCTCCCTATCTCTGTAACCTCCTCCAGCCCCTACACCCCCTCCCTATATCTGTAACCTCCTCCAGCCCGTACACCCCCTCCCTATCCCTGTAACCTCCTCCAGCCCCCTACACCCCCTCCCTATCCCTGTAACCTCCTCCAGCCCCTACACCCCCTCCCTATCTCTGCAACCTCCTCCAGCCCCTACACCCCCTCCCTATCTCTGCAACCTCCTCCAGCCCCCTACACCCCCTCCCTATCTCTGTAACCCCCTCCAGCCCCCTACACCCCTCCCTATCTCTGTAACCTCCTCCAGCCCCCTACACCCCTCCCTATCCCTGTAACCTCCTCCAGCCCCCTACACCCCTCCCTATCTCTGTAACCTCCTCCAGCCCCCTACACCCCTCCCTATCTCTGTAACCTCCTCCAGCCCCTACAACCTCCGCGATCTCTATGGTCCTCCAATTCTGGCCTCTCGAGCTTCCCCTGATTCCCATCGCTCTGCCTTCAGCTGCCTGGGTGGGGGCCCTAAGATCTGAAATTCCCTCCCTAAACACCGCTCCCCCCCCCCACTTCTCTCCCACTCCCTCTATTGGTTTCTGTGTCCTTGATGCTGGATAAATGCAAACCCTTTGGGAGATAGGGAGGAGCAATGTGCACTCCACACAACCCAGGCATGGAGCAGAGGGACCGAATGGCCTGCTTGCTCAGAGCAGGGGGGAGAGGAAGGTGAACAGGGGTTCAGAGTGCAGGAAGGTACTCACGGCAGAAGCTGTTGGTCCTCCAAGCATGGACCTTGGCCCCCGCCTCCTGACAGGCGGCAGTGTAAAGGCTGAGGGCTTCACACAGGGCTTTGCTGAGACCTCGGTAGTGGCAGACATCGTAGAGGCAATCACGGAAGAAAGGAGCAGGATCCACCACCTTGAGGCAGTCGCGGAAAGGTCCTGAAGCGCTGGGTATTTTCCCGCAGTAATCGTCCCCACGGAACTTGTCCTCGTGGTCCTTGGGGCAGACGGGGCATTGCTTCCCACAGCCAGGGGCACAGCCCGGGACATCGGACACCTTCCAGGCATTTCCAAAGGCCTCAGCGTCGCGAGTGATCTGGCCGTCCGGCAGGCGCAAGTCGCCCTGCTTGTGACCGTTGTAACTCCCGCACAGGCCACAGACGGCTCCCGCATAGCTGCTGGGCAGAGTGACCGTCACGTGGCTCCGCCAGTCAAAGGTCACCTTCAGGCCAAAGTCTGTCTGGACCACACCAGTCCAGCCACTCCTGTAGACGGTGATCTGGTCATTGTCCACGTAATAGGGCAGCGATGAGAGGACACCATTCACCTGGACAATACAGAGATAGAGTCAACCTCTTCTCCTGTCACTGCTCCCCCACCCTTCACTGGCTGGAACTCCCTCAACGCTGACCCTCTGACAGTGCGGCGCTCCCTCAGCACTGACCCTCTGACAGTGCAGCACTCCCTCAGCACTGACCCTCTGACAGTGCGGCACTCCCTCAGCACCGACTCTTCTAAAAGTTTGAGACTGAGGGATAAGGAGGAAGGGTGAGATTGAGGGATACGGGGGATAGGGAGGGCGGGATTGGGGAATGTGATGCGAGCAATCTGACTCAGTCATTCTCTCTCCCAACACCGGTTTGAGGTGACGGCACCCCTGATTGGCGCAATCGATTCCGAGTTGTTTTCAGGGGTTTTGTTTGATGGTGTCCAGGGGAGGGGTGGGGGGAGTTATTACAAATTGGGGGCATACTCACCGTCACTGCGCCGCGTTCAGTCACACTGAGGACGATGGTGGTTCCGTAGACCAGCACTGTCACCTCCTTGGTGTAGGAGACTGCCTTGCTGCCGCGATGATTGTTCTCCACACGCACCTCAAATGGGGTGAGGTCGGTGTCCTTGGAGCACAGGCCAGACAGCTTGTAGATGCAAGTGCCCATAAAGTCGTATCTGGTTCCATCGAAGGTTTGGTAGTGGGGGTCCCCGTTGGCAGAGCAGGTGGAATATTTGGCTGGGAAGCAGCCCTGGACCCCATCAATGGTGGCGCACACTTCGCTGGCCTTGCATCTCTTCTCCTCACAAACGACCATCCTGAGGTCAGGGTCGCAGTAGCACTGCACGTGGCACTTATTGTCTGCCCAGAACCTCTCCTTGGGCTTGTAGTGGATCCCCTGATAGGTGCAGCCACAGACCAAAGCGGTGGCCTTGCACTTGCCATCCACCAGCACGTGGCCCGCATCACACTGGCAACCCTCTACACACGGCTGTTTGCATTCTGCCTTCCCGTTGGGGTCATCGCAGGTAGCCGGACAGGCTCTACTGCAGGGCTCGTAATGGCTGTTCGCCGGACACTTGTAGGCTGCGGATGGAGGAGAGAAATGTTAAAGACAAGACACACGCCTAGTAACACACACCCAACCGGCTACAAAAAAAACCAGCAAGAGGAGCCAGTGAGAGACATTCAGCCCATCGGACCTGCTACCCCTCCTAATGTCAGCCTGGCTGACTTTCGACCTCAACCCACCAATCCCACCCTCTCTGTCGGCGACCACAGATCCACTGATCCCTGACCATGAGACTCTGGGCCCGAGTTTTGGGTTATAAGGAAAGGCTGGATAGACTGGGACTTTTTCCTCTGGAGCGTAGGAGGCTGAGGGGAGATCTATAAAATAATGAGGGGCACAGATCAGCTAGATAGTCAATATCTTTTCCCAAAGGTAGGGGAGTCGAAAACTAGAGGGCAGAGGTTTAAGGTGAGAGGGGAGAGATACAAAAGTGTCCAGAGGGGCAGTATTTTCACAGAGGGTGGTGAGTGTCTGGAACAAGCTGCCAGAGGTAGTAGTAGAGACAGATACAATTTTATCCTTTAATAAGTGTTTAGTTAGTTACATGGGTACGATGGGTATAGAGGGATATGGGTCAAATGCGGGCAACTGGGATTAGCTTAGGGGTTTAAGAAAAGGACAGCATGGACAAGTTGGGTTGAAGGGCCTGTTTCCATGCTGTGAACCTCAACAATTCTATTTCCAAAGATCCTCCATGCCAAAGACTTTCTCATCTCAGTTCAAAATGCCCGCCCTCCTCACCGTGGGACTGTTTCCCCCACTCCCCGCCAGCCCTGGCCCCAGGAGGGAAGGAATCAACTTCGCAGTCCACCCTGTTCACTCTCTCCTTCCTCTTCCCAACGGAATACCTGTATCACATAGAACAACCCATTTCACTCAATGTGTAATGCTAACAATCCCTAATACACATTCACTCTCACTGGGGTACGGCTCCCACACACACTGACTCTCACTGGGGTACGGCTCCCACACACACTGACTCTCACTGGGGTACGGCTCCCACACACACTGACTCTCACTGGGGTACGGCTCCCACACACACTGACTCTCACTGGGGGACGGCTCCCACACACACTGACTCTCACTGGGGGACGGCTCCCACACACATTGACTCTCACTGGGGTACGGCTCCCACACACACTGTCTCTCACTGGGGTATGGGTCCCACACACACTGACTCTCACTGGGGTACGGCTCCCACACACACTGACTCTCACTGCGGTACGGCTCCCACACACACTGACTCTCACTGGGGTACGGCTCCCACACACACTGACTCTCACTGGGGTACGGCTCCCACACACACTGACTCTCACTGGGGTACGGCTCCCACACACACTGACTCTCACTGGGGTACGGCTCCCACACACACTGACTCTCACTGGGGGACGGCTCCCACACACACTGACTCTCACTGGGGTACGGCTCCCACACACATTGACTCTCACTGGGGTACGGCTCCCACACACACTGTCTCTCACTGGGGTACGGGTCCCACACACACTGACTCTCACTGGGGTACGGCTCCCACACACACTGACTCTCACTGGGGTACGGCTCCCACACACACTGACTCTCACTGGGGTACGGCTCCCACACACACTGACTCTCACTGGGGTACGGCTCCCACACACACTGACTCTCACTGGGGTACGGCTCCCACACACACTGACTCTCACTGGGGTACGGCTCCCACACACACTGACTCTCACTGGGGTACGGCTCCCACACACACTGACTCTCACTGGGGTACGGCTCCCACGCACACTGACTCTCACTGGGGTACGGCTCCCACACACACTGACTCTCACTGGGGTACGGCTCCCACACACACGGTGGGAATGCTGGGGTTGCACAATCACTTACGGCAGGATGTTTCCTTGCGCCAGTTTTTCACAGTGATTCCCTCCTTCTGGCACTCTGTGGCATAGGCTGCCAGGGCCTGGCAAAGCATGCTCTTCCTGCCCTGGTTCAGACATACATCATAGACACAGCTGTCAAAGAAGGGTCGATGGTCCACCTTTTTGTGACAGGGGCTGAAGATCCCCTGCAGCCACCCACAGTACTTCTCACTCTGGTAAAGCTTACGATGCTCATCTGAGCAGGTTGGGCAGTAGCCACGGCAATAGTCCCAGCAGAAGGGGTCCCGATCGTTGACCTTCCAGCTGCCAGCCCATTGAATGATTGAGGAAGCGCTGGTGCCATTCGGAAAGAATTTGTCATCTCCAGCCTTTTCATTGAAGTTGCCACACAGACCACAAAGCTCTCCAAAGTAACTGCTTGGAATCTCGATGATCAGATACCAATTCCAGTCATACAACACTTTTAGACCAAAATCCGTCTCCACCACGGCAAACTGCGCAATCTGATGTAGATACAATTTCCCATCCACCAGCTTCATTGGTAAACTTCTTCGCACCCCATCGACCTGCACCAGAATAGAAATCTCGCAATGTGATCTCACAGGACCAATCCAAATACATCACAGTGAGATAGCACAGAACTGCTAATTCCATCAAACGCTCCCAGGACAGGTGCAGCACGGGGTTAGATACAGAGTAAAGCTCCCTCTACACTGTCCCCCCATCAAACACTCCCAGGACAGTACAGCACGGGGTTAGATACAGAGTAAAGCTCCCTCTACACTGTCCCCCCATCAAACACTCCCAGGATAGGGACAGCATGGGGTTAGATACAGAGTAAAGCTCCCTCTACACTGTCCCCCATCAAACACTCCCAGGACAGGTACAGCACGGGGTTAGATACAGAGTAAAGCTCCCTCTGCACTGTCCCCATCAAACACTCCCAGGACAGGTACAGCACGGGGTTAGATACAGAGTAAAGCTCCCTCTACATTGTCCCCCCATCAAACACTCCCAGGACAGGTACAGCACAGGGTTAGATACAGAGTAAAGCTCCCTCTACACTGTCCCCCATCAAACACTCCCAGGACAGGTACAGCACAGGGTTAGATACAGAGTAAAGCTCCCTCTACACTATCCCCCATCAAACACTCCCAGAACAGGTACCGCACGGCGTTAGATACAGAGTAAAGCTCCCTCTACACTGCCCCCATCAAACACTCCCAGGACAGGTACAACACGGCGTTAGATACAGAGTAAAGCTCCCTCTATATGGCCTTGGGTTGGATGGTTTGAGTGTGAATCTGTGATGTTAAACATTGTGTA
Source organism: Carcharhinus amblyrhynchos (assembly GCF_965287045.1). NCBI lineage: Eukaryota > Metazoa > Chordata > Chondrichthyes > Carcharhiniformes > Carcharhinidae > Carcharhinus > Carcharhinus amblyrhynchos. Next base: position 179,322 of record NW_027649990.1, read on the forward strand.
ATCCTTACCCTGACTTTTCCAATCTCTCCTCTATAGATGGTTATAGTGTAGCCATACACATTGATGTGAACAATCTTCACGTACGATACTGCTTGGTTTCCACGGATATTGTTCTTAGCTTCGATCTTGAAGGGAGTCAGGCTGTGGTCAGAGCCACAGGTCTCCGAAATGACGTAGGTACAGGTTCCCTGGAAGTCGAAGTTGAGCTTGTCGAAGGTACGGTAATGGGGATCTCCCCATGCCCAGCATTTACCCGAATACAGCGGCACACACCTTGCAGTCCCCTTCTCTACTACACACTTCTCCTTCACTCTGCACTTGGCAGCTTTGCAGGGATCTGAGGACAAGCAAAGACACACTCAGTAACGATGCAGGTTGCCCCAAACCCTCAGCAACCTCACCAACTGGGATCCTCGGTACCCCTCTAACCAAACAGCAGGCACAGTTTAAACTGGACGAGAACATTGTCCAGACTTCTCGATGGAGGTCGGAATTTGACCCCAAGACTGTACTGGAGGTATGAGGGACAATTGAACCAGGAACCGAATCAAAGAGGTCAGGTATAAAGGAGTGACTTGAGGGAGAGACAGCGAGACACAAAGAGACAGAGAGAGAGAGAGAAAAACAGAGACAGAGAGACACAGACAGAGAGAGGGAGACATAGACAGAGAGAGACAGAGACACAGAGAGAGAGAGACACACAGAGAGAGACACACACACACACACAGACAGAGAGAGAGACACACACAGAGACAGAGAAGGGAGAGAGAGAAGGCCACACTGAGAGAGGGAGAGACGGAGAGAGAGAAAGACAGAGAGAGAGACACACACAGAGAAACAGAGAGAAAGAGACACAGAGAAGGGAGACAGAGGGACACAGAGAGCGAGGGACAGAGAGAGAGACACACACATGGAGAGAGAGACACACACAGACACACACAGAGAAAGACAGAGAGAGAGACACACACACAGAGACACACGCAGAGAGAAACTCACACACACACACACAGACACCAAGAGAGAGATACACAGAGAGAGAGACACACACAGACAGATAAAGACACACACGACAGAGAGAGAGACAGAGACACACAGAGAAGAGAAAGACAGAAGAGAGATGGACAGAGAGAGAGGCAGACAGACAGACAGAGAGACACAGAGAGAGGTACACAGAGAGAGGTAGAGAGGAACACATAGAGCAAGGGACAAACAGAGAGAGGGACATACAGAGACACACACACACACAGACAGTGAGAGAGAGCCACAGAGAGGAAGACAGAGATACACAGAGAAGAGACAGAGAAGAGAGAGACAGACAGACAGAGAGAGGAACACACAGAGAGAGGGACATACAGAGAGAGAGAGACAGTGAGAGAACCACACAGACACACAGAGAGAGACAGTTGCACAGGGAGAGAGAGGGATACAGAGAGAGAGACAGGGAGAGAGAAAGACTGACAGAGAGAAAGGGACATAGAGAGAGAGAAAGAGACACAGAGAGAGAGGGACACAGAGAGGGAAGGACATACAGTGATAGAGAGAAGAGACAGGGAGAGAGAAAGACAGAGAGAGAGAAAGGGACAGAGAGAGACGGGGACACAGAAAGAGGGACAGAGAGAGAGAGAGAGACAGACTTGTGTTGGGACATGAAGTTGGGGAACTGTGAGGTAAGTGGGGTTGCCAGACCCTGATACCGCCAGGCCTCGCTCCTTGTATTCACTCTGGCACTATCCCCCCTCTGGTTAATATACACAGCCAGACTCAGTCAGAGATTCATACCTTTGTTGTGACATCCGCGCACTCCGTTCTTCACCTCACACCTCTCATCACTGCGACAGGCCATGTCACGACAGATCACACCCATGTTGGAACATTCACATCTTTTCTTGCAGTCTTTCTGAATCACCACCTCTCCGGGCTGTGGGAAGAGATCAGACAGCACCGGGGCAGCATGAGGAGAGAGGCAATCGAACATGTGTGTCAGATCAGTGTCAGCTACCACGGCAGGACATCACAGTGAGAGTGTCAGGGCTGGCGGGAGAATGTCTGAATTTGTGACGCTGGGTCATAGAATCCCAACAGTGCAGACAGGCCATTTGGCCCATCACGTCTGTACCGACTCTGACAGAGCATCCCACCCAGGCCCACCCTCCACACCATTCCCCAGCCCCACACATTTCCCATGGCCAACCCACCTAACCTGCACATCTTTGGACACTAAGGGGCAATTTAACACAGTCAATCCAGCAGCCTACATGTCTTTGGACTGAGGGAGGAAACTGGAGCACCAGAGGAAACCTATGCAGATACGGGGAAAATGTGCAAACCGCACATGTCTGGCACTCCCTCAGCACTGACCCCCTGACAGTGCGGCACTCCCTCAGCACTGACCCTCTGACAGTGCGGCACTTCCTCAGCACTGACCCTCTGACAGTACGGCGCTCCCTCAGCACTGACCCTCTGACAGTGCGGCACTCCCTCAGCACTGACCCTCTGACAGTGCGGCACTTCCTCAGCACTGACCCTCTGACAGTGCGGCGCTCCCTCAGCACTGACCCTCTGACAGTGCGGCACTCCCTCAGCACTGACCCTCTGACAGTGCGGCACTCCCTCAGCACTGACCCTCTGACAGTGCGGCACTCCCTCAGCACTGACCCTCTGACAGTGCGGCACTCCTTAGCACTGACCCTCTGACAGTGCGGCACTCCCTCAGTACTGACCCTCTGACAGTGCGGCACTCCCTCAGCACTGACCCTCTGACAGTGCAGCACTCCCTCGGTACTGTACCTCGTAATAATGACCGTTCCCGAAACAGCCGCACTTTTCTATGGGAACACAGCGTTTTGCGTCTGCGAGGTACCCATCGTCGCACTGGCATCCCTCCGAGCAGGTCTGTGGGCACCTGGCCATGTCGGTAATCGCAGCGCAGGTGATGGCACAGGTATCGGCACAGATCTCGTAGTGGCTATTTGCCGGACACTTCATTGCTGTGATTGCAAAAAAATACATGTCACACAGGAGGCTTCAGAGAACGATGACACAGGGTCCATCGTAGCGATTATCCAAAGCACCCTCTTACACAGGGCTCCAAAGGGGTGGAGTGGGTCTCCCAGCACCTTCTTTCACCAAGCCTAGAGTCATAGAGTGGGACAGCACAGAAACAGGCCCTTTGGCCCATCATATCAGTGTCCACCAACAAATACCAATCTATACTCATCCCATTTCCCAGTCCCTGGTCCACAGCTCACTGTGCCTTGGTGATTGAAGTGTTCATCCAGATGCTTCTTAACTGTTGTGAGAGTCCCTGCCTCCACCACCCTCTCAGGCAGCACCTTCCCTCCACCACCCTCTGGGTCAGAAAGCATTTCCTCAGATCCTCTCTAAACCACTTACTGCTCACCTTAAACTAACAGCCTCTAGTCTGAGACACCTCTGTAAGAAGGCTCACAACACCAGGTTAAAGTCCAACAGGTTTATTCAGTAGCAAAAATCCACTAGCATTTGGGGCTCTTCCCTTTCATCAGGTGAGTGGGAGTTCTGTTCACAAACAGGTTTGTACCAAGGCCTCCCTGTCCCTATATCCTATGCTTTGGCCTTCCGTACGCCTGCTTCACCACTCTATCTCCCTGGGCTCCCACCTTCAGGGATCTATGGAATTGTACACCAGGGTCCCTTTGTTCCCCAACACTCACTGTGGACCCACTGTTGATGGTGTCAATCCGACCCTTATTCAACATCCCAAAATGTATCAGCTGACATTTATCAGGATTAAATTCCATCTGCCATTGCTCTGGCCAATTTCCCAGCTGATCAAAGTCAGTGTGTAGCCTCACACTCTCCTCCATACTCTCCCTTCACCCTCCCCCGCACCCTCCCTCTCATCCTCCCCCGCATCCTCCCCCTCACCCTCCCCCTCATCCTCCCCCGCACCCTCCCCCACGTCCCACCCCAACACCCCCCCACATCCCACCCCAACCCCCCCCACATCCCACCCTAACCCCCACGTCCCATCCCAACCCCCATGTCCCACATCCCACCCCACACTCCCCCACATCCCACCCCACACTTCCCGACATCCCTCCCCAGCCCCCACATCCTTCCCCACCCTCCTCACTTCCCACCCCGATACAGAGACAGAGATACAGTGACAGAAAGAGAGAATGATGGAGTGACAGAGTGAGAGAGAGAGACTGACAGACAGACAGAGATACAGAGACAGAGATACAGAGAAAGAGAGAGAGACGGGGAGAGAAAAGAGAGAGAGAGAGAAATACAGATACGGAGAGAGAGAGACAGAGATACAAAGATGGAGTGAGAGAGACAGAGATATGGAGACAGGGAGAAAGAGGGACAGAGAGAGAGAAATTTAGAGATACAGAGACAGGGAGAGGGACAGAGACACAGGGAGAGAGACTAAGAGAGAGACAGAGAGACAATAAGAGTGAGAGAGAGGAGAGAGTGGGGGACAGAGTGTTTTGAGGGTGGGGGGGATTCCAGAGCCAGAGGTTGGGGGAGATTGAAGTCTAGAGAAAGAAAGGAGGAGAGATTGAGAGCTGGACCAGAGGGTGGAGGTAAGAACAGTAGTGGGTGCGTGACTCACGGCAGAACGATTCATTCCTCCAGGGTTGGAGAGTGACTTTGCTGGCTTGGCAGGCCTCCACATAGGCCTGGATGCTGTCACAGACTACCTTGGAGTCCCCGTCCGATTGGCAGGCGTCGTAGAGGCAGTTGTCGAAGAATGGCTGGGGGTCAATGACATTGTGGCAGGCCACTAGTGGGCTGCCAGCCTGGGTCAGGAAGCCACAGTAACTGTTTCTCCCCAGAACAGCCTTCCTCTTGGGATCACAGGATGGGCACCTTTTGCCGCAGCCATCAGAACACTTTGCCCCCTCCACTGCCACGTGCCAACTCTTGCCGAAGACTGTCACATCCATGGTCTGCTGCCCGTTGCGGAGCGTGAAGTCGTTGTTCTGGTTGCCATCGAAGTCCCCACACAAGCCACGCACCTTCCCCCGGTAGTTACCCGGAACAGTGACCGTCACGTAGTAGATGAGGTCATAGCTGACCTTCAAGCCAAAGTCCGTCTCTATCACCACTTTGTGGCCGTGCTGGTAGCTGCGGATTCTGCCATCGTCCAGCATAATGGGCAAGTTAATCAGCATTCCATCCACCTTGAAATCAGACAGGACAGGTAACTCATACCTCACCCAGACTGAGCACGGAACCAGTGATCAGGATCACTGCTTCCCCCATCACTTCTTAGTTAGGCTGCACTTGGAATATAGTGTTCAATTCTGGTCGCCACACTACCAGAAGGATGTGGAGGCTTTGGGGAGGGTACAGAAAAGATTTACCAGGATGTTGCCAGGTATGGAGGGCATTAGCTATGAGGAGAGGCTGGAGAAACTTGGTTTGTTCTCACTGGAGTGACGGAGGTTGAGGGGAGACCTGATAGAAGTCTACAAGATTATGAGAGGCATGGACAGAGTGGATAGTCAGAAGCTTTTTCCCCAGGGTGGAAGAGCCAATTACTCGGGGGTACAGGTTTAAGGTGCGAGGGGAAAAGTTTAGAGGAGATGTACGAGGCAGATTTTTTACACAGAGAATGGTGGGTGCCTGGAACTTGCTGCTGGGAGGTTGTGGGAGCGGATACGATAGATTTAAGGAGCAACTAGACGAATCCATGAATCAGATGGGAATGGAAGGATATGGACTGTGTAAGTGCGTACGGTTTTAGTTTAGGCAGGCATCATGATCGGTGCAGGCTTGGAGGGGCCGAAGAGCCTGTTCCTGTGTTAACACTCCCTTTGTCTGGTGTCTATGACAGTGGTTAGCCCTGCTGCCTCAGAGCCAGGGACCCGGGTTCGATTCCCGGGGGCACGGTGACACAGTGGGTTAACACTGCTGCCTCACAGCGCCAGGGACCCGGGTTCGATTCCCGGGGGCACGGTGACACAGTGGGTTAGCACTGCTGCCTCAGAGCCAGGGACCCGGGTTCGATTCCCAGGGGCACAGTGACACAGTGGGTTAGCACTGCTGCCTCACAGCGCCAGGGACCCGGGTTCGATTCCCGGGGGCACGGTGACACAGTGGGTTAGCACTGCTGCCTCACAGCGCCAGGGACCCGGGTTCGATTCCCGGGGGCACGGTGACACAGTAGTTAGCACTGCTGCCTCAGCGCCAGAGACCCGGGTTCGATTCCCGGGGGCACGGTGACACAGTGGGTTAACACTGCTGCCTCACAGCGCCAGGGACCCGGGTTCGATTCCCGGGGGCACGGTGACACAGTGGGTTAGCACTGCTGTCTCACAGCACCAGGGACCCGGGTTCGATTCCCGGGGGCACGGTGACACAGTGGGTTAACACTGCTGCCTCACAGCGCCAGGGACCCGGGTTCGATTCCTGGCTTGGGTCACTGTCTGTGCAGAGTCTGCATGTTCTCCCCGTGTCTGCGTGGGTTTCTTCCATGTGCTCCAGTTTCCTCCCACAGTCTGAAAGTAGTGCTGATTTGGTGGATTGGCCGTGCTAAATTCTCCCTCAGTGTAACCCAAACAGGCGCCAGAGTGTGGCGACTAGGAGATTTTCACAGTAACTTCATTGCAGTGTTAATGTAAGCCTTACTTATGACATTAAGAAATAAATTTTGAACATCTTTGTCCAGTCCCTCCCAAGTTCCCACCCCACCCCCACCCATCTAGTCTGCGCACCCCCCGCCCCAGCCCTGCATTTCAACAACATAAAGGAGGGTTAATCAGTAACTTCACGGATGATTGGAAAATTGGCAAGTAGTAAATGTTGAGAATGGCCTTAGATTACAGGAGGATATAGATGGGCTGCTCAGTGGCAAATGGAATTCAATCTGGATAAGTGTGAGGTGATGCACTGGGGTAAGATACACAAAACAAGGGAATCCCCAATGAACAGCCGGATCCTGGGAAGCCCGGAGGATCAGAGGAACCTTGGTGTGTAGGTACACTGGTCCTGTAAGGTAGCAGGACCAGTGGATAAAGTAGTTAAAAAGGGATAGGATATATTTGTCTTTATTAGCCAAGGTGTAGAATTTCAGAGCAGGGAGGTTATGCTGGAACTATATAAAATAATGGTTAGACCAACAACACAGAAACAGACCCTTCGGCCCATCATATCTGTGTCCACCATCACATACCAATCTATACTCATCCCATTTCCCAGTCCCTGGTCCACAGCTCACTGTGCCTTGGTGACTGAAGTGTTCATCCAGATGCTTCTTAACTGTTGTGAGAGTCCCTGCCTCCACCACCCTCTCAGGCAGCACCTTCCCTCCACCACCCTCTGGGTCAGAAAGCATTTCCTCAGATCCTCTCTAAACCACTTACTGCTCACCTTAAACCAACAGCCTGAGACACCTCTGTCTTGGGGAAAAGATTCTTACCATCCACCCTCTCTCTGCCTCTCATCATTTTGTGTATCTCTATCACAGCCCTCCCACTCAGCCTCCCCGGCTCCAGGGAAAACAATCCCAACCTATCCAGCCTGTCCTAAGCTGAGGCACTCCAGCCCAGGCAGCCTCCTGGTGAACCTCCTCTGCACCCTCTCCAGCACAGTCACATTGTTCCCACCACATCCAGCACTGTACACAGTACTCCAGCTGTGGCCTAACCCGATGACCCTGGGGATTTATGAGCCTTTATACCACTAAAACATCTAATACCTCTTCCTTATTGACCTTAACATGAGCTAGAACTTCACTGCCACATCTGAAATCTCCAGCTTCAATGTCTTTCTCCATGGTGAATACAAATGAAAAATATTCATTTGAAACATCGAAACTAGAAGCAGGAAGAGGCCATTCGGCCCTTCGAGCCTGCTCCACCATTCATTTTGATCATGGCTGATCATCGAATTCAATATCCTGATCCCTCCATTTGCCCCATATCCTGAGGTCTCCTTTGGTTCTGTGCTAGGGAGACCTTGCCCACACCCTCTGACTCCATTGCCCCTTTGGTCTGTAATAAGCACTACTCTTTCTCTGCTCATCCTCTGAATATTTTATAAAATGTTTTGGTATTCTCCATCAGCTTATCTGCCAATGATGTTTCCTGCCCCCTCTTTGCCCTCCTAATTTCTTGTTTTAAGCCCCCCTCCCTCACTACCTCCCCCCCATCCCCCCCACACTCTCTGCACTCCTGAAGGGCCTCCCGATTTTCAGTGCGTTATACCTACTATATGCTTCCTGTTTACCTTTCTCTAACCCTCAATGTCACTTTCCTGGACTTGCTGCTCTTGCCTTTCACTCTTAGAGTGTGTACGAGTGTGAGTGTGAGTAGTGAACGTGACTATGTGTGCGAGCGTGAGCATGTGTGTCCGTGTGATTGTCCACATGTGTGTGAGCATGCAAGTCTGTGGGTGTGAGTGTGAATGTATGTGTGAGTGTGAATGTGTGTGTATGTGTGAGTGTGTGTAAGTGTGTGTGTGTGTGCATGAGAATGTGTGAGTGTGTGTGTTGGTGAGTGTGTGTGTGTAAGCGTGTTGCTGTGCATGTGAGTGTGTGTGTTGGTGTTTGTGTGTGTGTGTGCGTGAGAATGTGTGAGAGTGTGTGAGTGTGTGTGTTGGTGTTTGTGTGAGTGAGTGTGTGCGTGAGTGTTGGTGCGTGTGAGTGTGTGTGTAAGCGTATTGGTGTGCATGTGAGTGTGTGTATGCGCGAGTATGTGAGTGTGTGTGTTGGTGTTTGTGTGAGTGAGTGTGTGCGTGAGTGTTGGTGCGTGTGAGAGTGTGAGTGTGTGTGTAAGCGTGTTGGTGTGTTTGTGAGTGTGTGTGTGTGTTGGTGTTTGTGTATGTGTGTGAGAGTGTGTGTAGTGTGTGAATGTGAGTGTGTATATGAGTGTGTGTGTGTGTGAGTCTGTGCACATTAAGGGCAGCACAGAATCTCCCGAATGTTCTCGGGGCTGACAGGAATTTATTCTGAGGCTGGCTCGCACAGACTGGCTGTGTATTTGCTCCAATCTGGGAGATACAGGCTGATCTAATCCAGGGTGTTTTTGATAAATAAAAGGCATCGATAGGTTAAATGGAGAGAAACTATTTCCTCTGGTGGGGGCTGAATGGCCTCCTCCTGTTCCCGTGTAACAGGCTCGAGGGGCTGAATGGCCTCCTCCTGTTCCCGTGTAACAGGCTCGAGGGGCTGAATGGCCTCCTCCTGTTCCTGTGTAACAGGCTCGAGGGGCTGAATGGCCTCCTCCTGTCCCTGTGTAACAGGCTCGAGGGGCTGAATGGCCTCCTGTTCCTGTGTAACAGGCTCGAGGGGCTGAATGGGGCCTACACGAGGTTTGAAGTTGGGTGTGGGGTGTTCTCCCTTACCTTGACCTTCCAGTGCAGTTTCTGTTCCAGGACAAGGCTGTAGCCGTAAACTTTCACCTCCACCAGTCTGGTAACGGACACCTTGCCATTGCCAAAGCTCTCATTTTCCACATTGATGTTGAAATTGGGCAGATTTTTCTCCTTCTCGATTACCGTGACCAGGGTATAGGTGCAGGTGCCCTGGAAATCATACTTGCGTCCGTCAAAGGTGCGGTAGTGGGGGTCACCGGCAGCTGTACAGGTCCCCTCACCCACCGCGTGGCACCCTCGCTCTCCGTTCACCACCTTGCACACCTCCTGGGGGCCGCACTTGATCTCCTGGCACTTGACGGTGCCACCGTCCTGGCAGGTACAGCGATGGCCACACTTCCCATCGGGATAGAAGATCTCTCCGGATTTGTAGTACGTCCCCTTGTACAGACAGCCACACCGGGCCAGAGGAACACACTGCCCACCACTCAGCACAGAGCCTTCATCACACTGGCATCCCTCGGCACACAAGGCATCACAGCCGTCTGGTTTGGACAGGGTGGCACATGAGACTGGGCACCCGGTGCCACACAATTCATAATGGCTGTTCACTGGACAGGATATTGCTGTGAGGATAGAGAGAGAGGGAGAGGTTTCAGTGTAAACACTCTACACATTAACCCTGAATCAGCAAATACCAATCGTCAACTCCAAACCCTCAACACCGACCCCTCAACTCTGACCCTCCGGTCCCTCAACCCTGACCCTTCAACCCCGACTCCTCAACCCTCAACCCCCCCGGCCCCTCAACCCCGACTCCTCAACCCTGACTCCTCAACCCTCAACCCCCCCACCCCCCCCGGCCCCTCAACCCCGACTCCTCAACCCTGACTACTCAACCCTCAACCCCCCCAGCCCCTCAACCCTGACTCCTCAACCCCCCCACCCCCCCGGCCCCTCAACCCTGACCCCTCAACCCTGACTACTTTAGCGATGGAAAGGGATAGGTATGTATTGCAAGAGCTATAGCTGGGGGAAAGGAAATTATGATACGATTAGGCGAGATTTAGGATGCATAGGATATGGAAGGAAACTGCAGGGGATGGGCACAATTGAAATGTGGAGCTTGTTCAAGGAACAGCTACTGTGTGTCCTTGATAAGTATGTACCTGTCAGACAGGAAGGAAGTGGTCGAGCGAGGGAACTGTGGTTTACTAAAGTAGTTGAATCGCTTGTAAAGAGGAAGAAGGAGACTTATGTAAAGATGAGACGTGAAGGCTCAGTTAGGGCACTGGAGAGTTACAAGTTAGCCAGGAAGGAGCTAAAGAGAGAGCTCAGAAGAGCCAGGAGGGGACATGAGAAGTCTTTGGCAGATAGGATCATGGAAAATCCTAAAGCTTTCCATAGGTATGTCAGGAATAAAAGATAGACTAGGGTAAGGTTAGGGCCAGTCAAGGACAGTAGTGGGAAGTTGTGCGTGGAGTCCGAAGAGATAGGAGAGGCACTAAATGAATATTTTTTGTTAGTATTCACACAGGAAAAAGATAATGTTGTCAAGGAGAATACTGAGATAAGATCAAAACTTCAGACTAAAGACTATTAGACTAGATGGGATTGAGGTTCATAAGGAGGAGGTGTTAGCAATTCTGGAAAGTGTGAAAATAGATAATTCCCCTGGGCCAGATGAGATTTATTCTAGGATTCTCTGGGAGACTAGGGAAAAGATTGCAGAGCCTTTGGCTTTGATCTTTAGGTCATCATTGTCTACAGGAATAATGCCAGAAGACTGGAGGACAGCAAATGTTGTCCCCTTGTTCAAGAAGGGGAGTAGAGACAACCCTGGTAATTATAGACCAGTGAGCCTTACTTCTGTTGTGGGCAAAGTTTTGGAGAGGATTATCAGAGATAAGATTTATAATCATCTAGAAAGGAATAATTTGATTAGGGATAGTCAGCACGGTTTTGTGAAGGGTAGGTCATGCCTCACAAACCTTATTGAGTTCTTTGAGAAGGTGACCAAAGAGGTGGATGAGGATAAAGCAGTTGATGTGGATGAGGATAAAGCAGTTGATGTGTTGTATATGGATTTCAGTAAAGCGTTTGATAAGGTTCCCCATGGTAAGCTATTGCAGAGGATATGGAGGCATGGGATTGAGGGTGATTTAGCGGTTTGGATCAGAAATTGAGTAGCTGCAAGAAGACAGGGTGCTGGTTGATGGGAAATATTCATCCTGGAGTGCAGTTACTAGTGGTGTACCGCAAGGATCTGTTTTGGGGCCACTGCTGTTTGTCATTTTTATAAATGACCTGGATGAGGGTGTAGAAGGATGGGTTAGTAAATTTATGGATGACACTAAAGTCGGTGGAGTTGTGGACAGTGCGGAAGGATGTTGCAGGTTACAGAGGGACATAGATAAGCTGCAGAGCTGGGCTGAGAGGTGGCAAATGGAGTTTAATGCAGTAAACTGTGAAGTGATTCACTTTGGAAGGAGTAACAGGAATACAGAGTACTGGGTTAATAGTAAGATACTTGGTAGTGTGGATGAGCAGAGAGATCTCGGTGTCCATGTGCATTGATCCCTAAAAGTTGGCACCCAGGTTGATAAGGTTGTTAAGAAGGCGTACGGTGTGTTAGCTGGTAGAGGGATTGAGTTTCAGAGCTGTGAGGTCATGTTGCAGTTGTACAAAACTCTGGTGCGGCCGCACTTGGAGTATTGCGTACAGTTCTGGTTGCCGCATTATAGGAAGGATGTGGAAGCATTGGAAAGGGTGCAGAGGAGGTTTACCAGGATGTTGCCTGGTATGGTGGGAAGGTCTTATGAGGAAAGGCTGAGGAACTTGAGGCTGTTTCTGTTAGAGAGAAGGTTAAGAGGTGACTTAGTAGAGGCAAATAAGATGATCAGGGGATTAGATAGGGCGGACAGTGAGATCCTTTTTCCTCGGATGGAGATGGCTAACACGAGGGGACATAGCTTTAAATTGAGGGGGCGATAGATATAGGATGGATGTCAGAGGTACGTTCTTTGCTCAGAGAGTAGTAAGGGCGTGGAATGCCCTTCCTGCAATAGTTGTGGATTCGCCAACATTAAGGGCATTTAAATGGTGATTGGATAAACATAGGGATGATGCCGGAATAGTGTAGGTTAGATGGGCTTTAGATTGGTTTCACAGGTCAGCGCAACATCGAGGGCCGAAGGGTCTGTACTGCACTGTAATGTTCAATGTTCTATGACACCCCCCCACCCGCCCCCCCAGGTCCCTCAACTCCACAACTCCCGACTCCACAACCGTGACCCTGTACGGACCCCGCTGCGGGTTTTGCCGGTACTTACGGCAGAAGGAATCGCTCCGCCATTGGTAAATGGAAATCCCGGCATCCTGGCAGGCAGCTGCATAGGCAGTCACAGCTTCGCACACCACCCTCCGGTGACCCTTGTAAAGGCAGGAATCATAGACACAATCGTTGAAATATTCCCTGGGATCGATCCGTTTCAAGCAGTCTCGGAAGGGTCCCTGGGGATCTCGTATCTTGCCGCAGAACTCGGGACCTTCGTAGCGTCGCTTGGCCACAATATCGCACTGCGGGCATTTTCCGCGACACTCATGGGAGCATCCGGGAGTGGTGTCCACTTGCCAGCTCTTGCCGAAGATCACCGAGCTCTTTGTCTCCTGCCCTTCCTTGGTGGTGAGGTCGTTTTTCCGGTTGTCGTCAAAGTTCCCGCACAGCCCGCACACGGACCCCGCGTAGGTGCTGGGCAGAGTGACGGTGATGCGGCTACGCCAGTCATAGGTGACTCTCAGCCCAAAGTCTGTCTCTAGTGTGGCACCGCGGCAGCTCCCATACACAGTGATCTTGCCATCCTCGAGAGAGTAGGGCAGGTTCACCAAGATCCCGTTTACCTGGCAGGATGGACAACACCACAGTTACTGACAACCCCCAGCAACCTCAAGATCGGGAGTCTGACTACACCAGTGAACTCTGACCCTCAACCTCTGATTGGCAGGGGTAAGGCTGGGACCCCAATCGTTTATGATTTGCGGCAATGATTCGGAAGAGGAGAGGTAAGCACAGTAGCTTACTGCCGACACGGCGACGATAGGTGAGAAAGCACGATGTGGAAGAAACATGATGTGGAGATGCGGGCACTGGACTGGAGTGAACACAGTAAGAAGTCTCACGAGCTTTTGGAACACAGCTCCTTCGTCAGGTGAATCACACCACGTTACAGAGCGCTCCGAAAGCTTGTGGCTTTCGCTACCAAATCTGTTGGACTTTAACCTGGTGTTGTGAGACTTCTTACTGTGAAGGAAACACAGAGATTACAGAAAGACATGGATAAATTGAATGGATGGGAAATGTGAAGATGGAAGGATAAAGAACACAGTGAGAATTCTCACAACACCAGGTTAAAGTCCAACCAGTTTATTTGATAGTAAACCTATTTACTATCAAATAAACTGGTTGGACTTTAACCTGGTGTTGTGAGACTTCTTACTGTGTTTACCCCAGTCCAACGCCGGCATCTCCACTTCAGGATAAAGAACAGCAGTTTTGGTTAAATAGGGAACAACTACAGAATTTTGAGATGCAGAAGGATCTGGGTGTTTGAGTACATGGGTCACAAATTGCGCATGGGCAGGTACAGCAAGCGATTGCATAGGCTAACGGAATGTCATTATTCCATAAGGAATGGCAGGTAAATTTCAGGACGTTTAGGCTAATGTTTATAGGACATTGGTGGGAGCGCACTTTCAATTCTGTCCACAGCTTTGGTCTCCCTATTTAAGGAAGCAGTGTGGGAGCAGTTCAGAGAGGGGTCACTGAAACCTGACCCCAAGTCACGTAAAGCGACACGAGGCAGAGAGAGCTGAAAGGCGCTGGTGTTAGGGATCTTCTTAAAGAAGGAGAGACTGGATGAGGAAGAGGTAAAGGGAGGGGCAGGGGAGAGAGAGATTTGGGAAGGGAATTCCAGAGCTTAGGACCCCCCGCAGCTGAAGGCACGGCTGCCAATGGCGGAGAGATGGGAATGGGAGGATGCTCGAGAGGCTGGAATTGGGGAAGCACAGAGATCTCAGAGGGGAATAGGGGCTGGAGGGGTTACAGAGATAGGGAGGGGTGTTGGCACACAGCAAGGAGGAGGTTACAGAGATATAGACAGGCTTAAGGGCTGAGGAGGTAGACAGGTAGGGAGGCGGTGTAGGGACTGGAGGAGGTAGAGAGATAGGGAGGGAGTGTAGGGGCCGGAGGAAGTAGAGATACAGGGAGAAGTGCGGGGCTGGAGGAGATAGAGAGATAGGGAGGGGTGTAGGGGCTGGAGGAGGTTACAGAGATAGGGAGAGGGTTAGAGGCTGGAGGACAGAGATAGGGAGGGGTGTAGGGGCTGGAGGAGGTTACAGAGATAGGGAGGAAGTGTACAAGGCTATGATCTCGGGCTGTTGTTACCTACCAACACTCTGCTGACGTAATCACGGGTGATGACGATGGTTTGCCCATAGACCACGATCCATGCCAGCCGGGTGTAGGAGACCACCCTGTTTCCTCGATGCTCATTCTGAACTTGTACATCGAAGGGGACCAGCTCAGTGCCATTGACACACAGCGAGGAGAACTTGTAAACACAGGTACCTTGGAAATCATACTTGCGTCCGTCGAAGGTGCGGTAGTGAGGGTCGCCGGCAGCTGTACAGGTTCCGTACTTGATTGGGTGGCATCCCCTCACTCCCTTCACCACCTTGCACACCTCCTGGGGGCCGCACTTGATCTCCTGGCATTTGACGGTGCCGCCGTCCTGGCAGGTACAGCGATGGCCACACTTCCCGTCGGGATAGAAGATCTCTCCGGATTTGTAGTACGTCCCCTTGTACAGACAGCCACACCGGGCCAGAGGAACACACTGCCCACCACTCAGCACAAAGCCTTCATCACACTGGCATCCCTCGGCACACAAGGCATCACAGCCGTCTGGTTTGGACAGGGTGGCACATGAGACTGGGCACCCGGTGCCACACAATTCATAATGGCTGTTCACTGGACAGGATATCGCTGTGAGGATAGAGAGAGAGGGAGAGGTTTCAGTGTAAACACTCTACACATTAACCCTGAATTGGCAAATCCCAATCGTCAACTCCAACCTCTCAGCTTTGACCCCTGACTCTTCAACACTGACCTCTCAACCCCAACCCCTCAACCGTGATCCCTCAACCCCGACCGCTCAACCCCAACCCCCCTGGCCCTTCAACCCTAACCCCTCAATCATGCCCCCTTTGGGGCCCTCAACCCCAGCCCCCCAGGGCCCTCAACTCCACAACTCCCGACTCCACAACCGTGACCCTGTACGGACCCCGCTGCGGGTTTGTCGGTACTTACGGCAGAAGGAATCGCTCCGCCATTGGTAAATGGAAATCCCGGCATCCTGGCAGGCAGCTGCATAGGCAGTCACAGCTTCGCACACCACCCTCCGGTGACCCTTGTAAAGGCAGGAATCATAGACACAATCGTTGAAATATTCCCTGGGATCGATCCGTTTCAAGCAGTCTCGGAAGGGTCCCCGGGGATCTCGTATCTTGCCGCAGAACTCGGGACCTTCGTAGCGTCGCTTGGCCACAATATCGCACTGCGGGCATTTTCCGCGACACTCGTGGGAGCATCCGGGAGTGGTGTCCACTTGCCAGCTCTTGCCGAAGATCACCGAGCTCTTTGTCTCCTGCCCTTCCTTGGTGGTGAGGTCGTTTTTCCGGTTGTCGTCAAAGTTCCCGCACAGCCCACACACGGACCCCGCGTAGGTGCTGGGCAGAGTGACGGTGATGCGGCTACGCCAGTCATAGGTGACTCTCAGCCCAAAGTCTGTCTCTAGTGTGGCACCGCGGCAGCTCCCGTACACAATGATCTTGCCATCCTCGAGAGAGTAGGGCAGGTTCACCAAGATCCCGTTTACCTGGCAGGATGGACAACACCACAGTTACTGACAACCTCCAGCAACCTCAAGATCGGGAGTCTGACTACACCAGTGAACTCTGACCCTCAACCTCTGATTGGCAGGGGTAAGGCTGGGACCCCAATCGTTTATGATTTGCGGCAATGATTCGGAAGAGGAGAGGTAAGCACGGTAGCTTACTGCAGACACGGCGATGATAGGTGGGAAAGCACGATGTGGAAGAAACATGATGTGGAGATGCGGGCACTGGACTGGAGTGAACACAGTAAGAAGTCTCACGAGCTTTTGGAACACAGCTCCTTCGTCAGGTGAGTCACACCACGTTACAGAGCGTTCCGAAAGCTTGTGGCTTTCGCTACCAAATCTGTTGGACTTTAACCTGGTGTTGTGAGACTTCTTACTGTGAAGGAAACACAGAGATTACAGAAAGACACGGATATATTGAATGGATGGGAAATGTGAAGTTGCAAGGATAAAAAACAACAATATTGGTTAAATAGGGAACAACTACACACTTCTGAGATGCAGAGGGATCTGGGTGTTTGAGTACATGGGCAGGTACAGCAAGCGATCGCGTAGGCTAACAGAATGTCATTATTCCATAAGGAATGGCAGGTAAATTTCAGGACGTTTAGGTTAATGTTTATAGGACATTGGTGGGAGCACATCTTTAATTCTGTCCACAGCTTTGGTCTCCCTATTTAAGGAAGCAGTGTGGGAGCAGTTCAGAGAGGGGTCACTGAAACCTGACCCCAAGTCACGTAAAGCGACACGAGGCAGAGAGAGCTGAAAGGCGCTGGTGTTAGGGATCTTCTTAAAGAAGGAGAGACTGGATGAGGGAGAGGTAAAGGGAGGGGCAGGGGAGAGACAGATTTGGGAAGGGAATTCCAGAGCTTAGGACCCCCCGCAGCTGAAGGCACGGCCGCCAATGGCGGAGAGATGGGAATGGGAGGATGCTCGAGAGGCTGGAATTGGGGAAGCACAGAGATCTCAGAGGGGAATAGGGGCTGGAGGGGTTACAGAGATAGGGAGGGGTGTTGGCACACAGCAAGGAGGAGGTTACAGAGATATAGACAGGCTTAAGGGCTGAGGAGGTAGAGAGGTAGGGAGGCGGTGTAGGGACTGGAGGAGGTAGAGAGATAGGCAGGGAGTGTAGGGGCTGGAGGAAGTAGAGATACAGGGAGAGGTGTGGGGCTGGAGGAGATAGAGAGATAGGGAGGGGGTGTAGGGGCTGGAGGAGGTTACAGAGATAGGGAGGGGGTGTAGGGGCTGGAGGAGGTTACAGAGATAGGGAGGGGGTGTAGGGGCTGGAGGAGGTTACAGAGATAGGGAGGGGTGTAGGGGCTGGAGGAGGTTACAGAGATAGGGAGGGGGTGTAGGGGCTGGAGGAGGTAGGGAGATAGGGAGGGGGTGTAGGGGCTGGAGGAGGTAGTGAGATAGGGAGGGGGTGTAGGGGCTGGAGAAGATAGATAGGGAGGGATTGTAGGGGCTGAAGGAAGTAGAGAGATAGGGAGGGGTACAGGGGCTGGAGGAGATAGATAGGAAGGAGGTGTAGGGGCTGGAGGAGATGGATAGGGAGGGGTGAAGGGGCCGGAGGAGATAGAGAGATACAGAGGGGTGTAGGGGCTGGAGGAGGTTACAGAGATAGGGAGGGGTGTAGGGGCTGGAGGAGGTTACAGAGATAGGGAGGGGTGTAGGGGCTGGAGGAGGTTACAGAGATAGGGAGGGGTGTAGGGGCTGGAGGAGGTTACAGAGATAGGGAGGGGGTGTAGGGGCTGGAGGAGGTTACAGAGATAGGGAGGGGTGTAGGGGCTGGAGGAGGTTACAGAGATAGGGAGGGGGTGTAGGGGCTGGAGGAGGTTACAGAGATAGGGAGGGGTGTAGGGGCTGGAGGAGGTTACAGAGATAGGGAGGGGGTGTAGGGTCTGGAGGAGGTTACAGAGATAGGGAGGGGTGTAGGGGCTGGAGGAGGTTACAGAGATAGGGAGGAAGTGTACAAGGCTATGATCTCGGGCTGTTGTTACCTACCAACACTCTACTGACGTAATCACGGGTGATGACGATGGTTTGCCCATAGACCACGATCCATGCCAGCCGGGTGTAGGAGACCACCCTGTTTCCTCGATGCTCATTCTGAACTTGTACATCGAAGGGGGCCAGCTCAGTGCCATTGACACACAGCGAGGAGAACTTGTAGACACAGGTACCTTGGAAATCATACTTGCGTCCGTCGAAGGTGCGGTAGTGAGGGTCGCCGGCAGCTGTACAGGTTCCGTACTTGATTGGGTGGCATCCCCTCACTCCCTTCACCACCTTGCACACCTCCTGGGGGCCGCATGTTCGTGACTCGCAGTTCACCTTCTTGGTCAGTGGGTCACACCTACACCGACCTTGGCACTTGGCATCACCCCAGAACACCTCGCCAGCTTTATAGTAGAGACCCTGATGGAAGCAGCCACAACTCTTCTCTGCAATGCACTTGCCCACACTCAGCACGTAGCCCTTGTTGCAGACGCAGGACTCCACGCAGGGACGCTTGCAGCTGCCAGGGGCTGAAGGGTTGGTGCAGGTGGCTGGGCAGGCAGTGCCACATGCCTCATAGTGACTGTTTGCTGGACAGAGTAACTCTGGAAGACAGACAGAGAGAGACCAGTGTGAAATAATCCCAGAACATGGCTGCAATCTGGGCAGATGCAGAGGAGGAGAGGCCCCCCCCCCACCCCCCACCAAAACTGGGGGTAAATCTACCTAAACCATTGACTGAGAGGTGGGGGAGTGGTCAATGATGTAAATAGCGTCCAAGGTTTCATTTACAGGGACACAGAGCAAAAGGGTTGTCACGAGCCTTCACCCCAACACTGGTTCAGCACCAACTAGAGTATTGTGGTTAAGGAGTAATAGAATCAAACCATCCTTCGAGTGCAGAAGGAGGCCATTTAGCCCAAGATATCTGCACTGATTCTCCGACACTGCATCTTACCCAGGTCCTTTCCATGTAATCACATCTATTTGACCTGCTAAACCCCTTAAAACTCACATCTTTGGACACTAAGGGGCAATTTAGCATGGCCAATCCACCCTAACCTGCACATCTTTGGACACTAAGGGACAATTTAGCATGGCCAATCCACCCTAACCTGCACATCTTTGGACACTAAGGGACAATTTAGCATGGCCAATCCACCCTAACCTGCACATCTTTGGACACTAAGGGACAATTTAGCATGGCCAATCCACCTAACCTACACATCTTTGGACACTAAGGGACAATTTTGCATGGCCAATCCACCTAACCTACACATCTTTGGACACTAAGGGACAATTTTGCATGGCCAATCCACCCTAACCTACACATCTTTGGACACTAAGGGACAATTTTGCATGGCCAATCCACCCTAACCTACACATCTTTGGACACTAAGGGACAATTTAGCATGGCCAATCCCCCTAACCTACACATCTTTGGACACTAAGGGACAATTTAGCATGGCCAATCCACCGAACCCGCACATCTTTCAAGTGTGAGAAGGAATGGAGCATCTGGGGAAATCCCAAACAGACACGGAAACAACATGCAAACACCTCACACACACCCAAGGCTGGAATTGAACCGGGGTCTTTGGAGCTGTGAGGCAGCAGCGCTAACCAATGTGCCTCCATGTCACTCTTAAGTTCTGGGAACTTAGTAAGGATGTGAAGGCATTGGAGGGAAAGCAGAAAAGGTTCATGAGAATGGGTCCAGGAATGGGGACCCTCAGTACCCTGGATAGATGGGGGCGGCAATTGGCCCCCATATCTTAGTGGCTTTCTGAGAGGGCGAGTGGGGCAAATGTTCGGGTTGGGGGAGGGGCAGCGTCACGGACAAAGAGTAGTCAGCGAGGATGGTGCTGGGAGAGAAGGGAGCAGAAGAAGGTGGTGGCATGGAGACTGGAGGTGGCATGGAGACCGGAGGTGGCATGGGGACTGGAGGTGGCATGGAGACCGGAGGTGGCATGGGGACCGGAGGTGGCATGGGGACCGGAGGTGGCATGGAGACCGGAGGTGGCATGGAGACCGGAGGTGGCATGGAGACCGGTGGTGGCATGGGGACCGGAGGTGGCATGGGGACTGGAGGTAGCATGGGGGCCAGAGGTGGCATGGAGACCGGAGGTGGCATGGAGACCGGAGGTGGCATGGGAACCAGTGTGAGTGTTGACATTGAGAAGTTGGATTTTTGTTGGTGAGATACTCACGACATCCAGAGGGTGTCCTCCAGTCATAAACCTTGACTCCCTCCCGCTGACACACCTCAGCATAGGCCTTCATGGCCCTGGCACAGGAGGGTCTTTAGCCCCCCGGAGAGGCAAACATCATAGACGCAGTTGTCCAGGTACTGCTTGGGGTCGACCTTGGCGTGGCATTCACGGAAAGGGCCGTCAGCTTTCTTCATCAAGCCGCAGGAGCTGGAGCTGTAGTAGCGTTGGCGGAGGTGGATGTCGCAGGTCGGGCAGACTCCATGACAGTCGTCCCAGCAGAAGATATCCCCATCAGACACCTTCCAACTCTTCCCAAAGTCCAGGGCCTTGGACACGATGTTTCCCTGTGGAGTGCGGAAATCGTCCTGTGGCTTCCCGTTGTAGTTTCCGCACAGGCCGCACGTGTGTCCGAAGTAACTGCTGCTTAACCTCACCACCAGGTGATGGTTCCAGTCATACGTCACCTTCAGCTGGAAGTCCGTCTCCAGGACAAGGTAGGCCCACTCTGATATATCTGCACCTTCCCCTCCTGCAGGAGCAGGGGGAGGTTGGTTCTGATACCATTCACCTTCAATCAGGAAAGAGAAAAGCATTATTCCCTCTCCCAGAATCAGGCATCTCAATCCACCCTCAAACACCTCACTCTGCACCACATTCCGACACTATCAACCTGGGTAGAGACAGCAAGGACATTCTCTCTCTGTCTCCCCTCTCTCCCTCTTCCCCACTTTCCTATTCCCTCCCCCTCTCCCTCCCTCCCTCCCTCTCTTACTCTCTTCCCCCCTTTCCTACTCCCCATCCCTCCTCTACTCCCTCCTTCCCCTACTCCCTCACCCCAATTCCCTGCCCCTCTCCTTCCTGGCCCCTCTCCCAGTCCCCCTCCCTCTCCCCTTTCCTACGCCCCCATCTTCCGTTCTCCCTCTCCCCCTCTCCTAGTTGCTCCTCCTCTCTGTCTCCCTCCCTGTCTCTCATATCTGTCTCTCCCTCTCTCTGTCCCTCTTCCCCTCCCTCTCTCTTCCACCCTCCCTCTCTCTCCAGAGGCTGGTAAATCTCCATCCGGAGTGGACGGTGGTGGTGGGTCGGGGGGGGGGGGGGGGGGGGGGGGCGGGGGGGGGGGGGGGGCGGTTAGTCACAGACCCAGGGGAAGGGGGTGGCCATTGCAGATCCAGACAAGGAGAACTGTCTTTGCTCAGAGGCCTGGGGACGCTCTGGAGTTCAGAGGGCTGGGGACGCTCTGGAATTCAGAGGCCTGGGGACGCTCTGGAGTTCAGAGGCCTGGGGACACGCTGGAGTTCAGAGGCCTGGGGACGCTCTGGAATTCAGAGGCCTGGGGACGCTCTGGAGTTCAGAGGCCTGGGGACGCTCTGGAGTTCAGAGGCCTGGGGACGCGCTGGAATTCAGAGGCCTGGGGACGCGCTGGAATTCAGAGGCCTGGGGACGCTCTGGAATTCAGAGGCCTGGGGACGCTCTGGAGTTCAGAGGCCTGGGGACGCTCTGGAGTTCAGAGGCCTGGGGACACGCTGGAGTTCAGAGGCCTGGGGACGCTCTGGAGTTCAGAGGCCTGGGGACGCGCTTGAATTCAGAGGCCTGGGGACGCTCTGGAGTTCAGGGGCCTGGGGACGCTCTGGAATTCAGAGGCCTGGGGACACGCTGGAGTTCAGAGGCCTGGGGACACGCTGGTGTTCAGAGGCCTGGGGACACGCTGGAGTTCAGAGGCCTGGGGACGCTCTGGAGTTCAGAGGCCTGGGGACGCTCTGGAATTCAGAGGCCTGGGGACGCTCTGGAGTTCAGAGGCCTGGGGACGCTCTGGAGTTCAGAGGCCTGGGGACGCTCTGGAATTCAGAGGCCTGGGGACGCTCTGGAGTTCAGAGGCCTGGGGACGCTCTGGAGTTCAGAGGCCTGGGACGCTCTGGAGTTCAGAGGCCTGGGGACGCTCTGGAGTTCAGAGGCCTGGGGACGCTCTGGAGTTCAGAGGCCTGGGGACACGCTGGAGTTCAGAGGCCTGGGGACACGCTGGAGTTCAGAGGCCTGGGGACACGCTGGAGTTCAGAGGCCTGGGGACGCTCTGGAGTTCAGAGGCCTGGGGATGCGCTGGAATTCAGAGGCCTGGGGACGCTCTGGAGTTCAGAGGCCTGGGGACACGCTGGAGTTCAAAGGCCTGGGGACACGCTGGAGTTCAGAGGCCTGGGGACACGCTGGAGTTCAGAGGCCTGGGGACGCTCTGGAGTTCAGAGGCCTGGGGACGCTCTGGAGTTCAGAGGCCTGGGGACACGCTGGAGTTCAGAGGCCTGGGGACGCTCTGGAATTCAGAGGCCTGGGGACGCTCTGGAATTCAGAGGCCTGGGGACGCTCTGGAATTCAGAGGCCTGGGGACGCTCTGGAGTTCAGAGGCCTGGGGACACGCTGGAGTTCAGAG
Organism: Carcharhinus amblyrhynchos; assembly: GCF_965287045.1. Classification (NCBI taxonomy): domain Eukaryota; kingdom Metazoa; phylum Chordata; class Chondrichthyes; order Carcharhiniformes; family Carcharhinidae; genus Carcharhinus; species Carcharhinus amblyrhynchos. Next base: position 202,214 of record NW_027649990.1, read on the forward strand.
GCCTGGGGACACGCTGGAGTTCAGAGGCCTGGGGACACGCTGGAGTTCAGAGGCCTGGGGACACGCTGGAGTTCAGAGGCCTGGGGACGCTCTGGAATTCAGAGGCCTGGGGACGCTCTGGAATTCAGAGGCCTGGGGACGCTCTGGAATTCAGAGGCCTGGGGACGCTCTGGAGTTCAGAGGCCTGGGGACGCTCTGGAGTTCAGAGGCCTGGGGACGCTCTGGAATTCAGAGGCCTGGGGACGCTCTGGAATTCAGAGGCCTGGGAACGCTCTGGAATTCAGAGGCCTGGGGACACTCTGGAGTTCAGAGGCCTGGGGACGCGCTGGAGTTCAGAGGCCTGGGGACGCTCTGGAATTCAGAGGCCTGGGGACGCTCCCATCACTGAACGTGTGTGTATGAATGATCGAGATGGGAAGGTGGAGAGGGGAGTGATCAGTAAGTTCACACTGACAGGAACATTAGTGGTCTGCTAAATAGTGAGGAGGACTGCCTTTGATTACAGAATGGTATGGATGGGCTGGTGGGATGGGTAGAACGGTGGCAACTGGAATTTAACCCTGAGAAGTGTGAGGTGAAGCATTTTGGGAGGGACAACAAGGCCAGGGAATATACAATGAACAGTAGGATGCTCAGACAGAGGGCCAGAGGGACTTTGGGCTGTGTGTGGAAAGGTTCCTGAAGGCAGGGGGATAAGGTGGTTAAGAAGGCAATATGGTGACACTTGTCTTTATTAACTGAGGCAGTGACTATAAGACAGGGAGGTTATGATGCAGCTGTATAAAACACTGGTTAGGCCACAGCTAGAGCACTGTGTGCAGTTCCTGTCACCACGCTGTAGGAAGGATGTGATTGTACTGGAGGATGTGCAGAGGAGATTCACCAGGATGCTGCCTGGGATGGAGCGTTTCAGCTATGAAGAGAGGGTGGTTAGACTGGGGTTGTTTCCCTTGGAGCAGAGAAGGCTGAGGGGGGACCTGATCGAGGTGTACAAAATGATGGGAGACACAGATAGGGTGGATAGGAAGGAACATTTGTGTGGAAGAGTCAAGTCACCAGAGGGGACAGATTGAAGGGGCAGGAGTTTTCGAGGGGATTTGAGGAGAAAGCTTTTCACTGAGGGTGGTGGGAATGTGGAACTCACTACCTGAAAGGGTGGTGTCAGCGGGAGAACTCTCACAACGATTAACAAGTGTTTAGATGAGCATTTGAAAAGCCCGAGCTCACAGGCTACAGAGCAAGTGCTGGAAAATGGGATTAGAATAGATAGGGTTTGATGGCTGGCACAGACATGATGGGCTGAAGGGTCTCTATGCTGTAAAGCTCTGCGACTCCATATTGGAGACAGGTGGATAGATATCGTGAAATCAGTCACAATCAGTGTTGAGGATAGTACAGCAAAGAGGTAGATGATTGTACAGGAGCCTTGAGTAACCTCATCCTGTCCCAGGGTTCCCCTGTAATGCAACTCATTACACCATATTTCAGTGGAAAAGGAACTTTGGCCGAACTCTTCCCTGTAGCAGCACAATGACAGCTCAAACATCACCCGATCAGGAAAGGCGAAACAGGCCACAGCTTGTTTCTCTGGGAAACAGAACACAGAGTGGGTGAGCCACTCTGAAAGAGTTTTGATAAGATCGCCATAGAAAAGATATTTCCCCTTGTTTGGGGGAGAGAACAGAACTACGGGGACACCGATATGTGACAGTCACTAATAACTCTAATGGGAAAATCAGGACAAAGTCTCTTACCCAGAGAGGGGGGAGAATGTGGGACTCACTCCCACGGGCACTGGGGGAGAATGTGGGACTCGCTCCCATGGGCACTGGGGGAGAATGTGGGACTCGCTCCCACGGGCACTGGGGGAGAATGTGGGACTCGCTCCCATGGGCAGTGGGGGAGAATGTGGGACTCGCTCCCACGGGCACTGGGGGAGAATGTGGGACTCGCTCCCACAGGGAGCGGGGGAGAATGTGGGACTCGCTCCCACGGGGAGTAGTTAAGGTGAATATTGTTGATGTATTTAAGGGGGAAATCTGGATAAACACATGAGGCAGAAGAGAATAGAAGGATGTGGAGGGTTTGGAGAGGGTACAGGAAAGATTTACCAGGATGTTGCCTGGTATGGAGGGCATTAGCTATGAGGAGAGGTTGGAGAAACTTGGTTTGTTCTCACTGGAACGATGGAGGTTGAGGGGAGACCTGATAGAAGTCTACAAGATTATGAAGGGCACGGACAGAGTGGATAGTCAGAAGCTTTTTCCCAGGGTGGAAGAGTCAATTACTCGGGGGCACAGGTTTAAGGTGCGAGGGGCAAGGTTTAAAGGAGATGTACGAGGCAGATTTTTTACACAGAGGGGGGTGGGTGCCTGGAACTCGCTGCCGAGGGAGGGAGTGGAAGCGGATACGATAGTGAGTTTTAAGGGGTGTTTGGACAAATCCATGAATAGGATGGGAATAGAGGGATACGGTCCCCGGAAGGGTAGGGGGTTTTAGTTCAGACGGGGGCAGCACGGGTCAGTGCAGGATTGGAGGGGCCGAAGGGCCTGTTCCTGAGCTGGAATTTTCTTTGCTCTTTGAGGTGGGCTGCGAGTTGATGAGGTGGGTGGGGGGAGACCTGCGTGGGGCAGGAACACAGGCATGGAGCAGAAGGGCCGAATGGTCTGTTTCTGTGCTGCTCCGTTTCTGATGGCGGACTTACCCGGGCTTGTCCGTATTCGTATTTGTAGACAGAAATGGTGATGCCATAGACCTTGACGTTGACCAACGTGACGTAGGCCACACGGGTATTCCCGCGGTTATCATTCTTGGCATTGATGTCGAAAGCAGGCAGCTTGGCGTCTCCCCCACATGTCTTGGCGATGGTATAAGTACAGGTCCCCTGGAAGTCGAAATTCCTGCCATCGAAGGTGTGGTAGTGTGGATCACCCCAGGCCCAGCACTGAGCACTGGAAACTGGGCGGCACACTGCCTTCCCATCCACCACCACACAACGCTCCTCACTCCTACAGCTCACTCCGCTGCACGGATCTACAGCCAAGCACAGTGCGAGAGAGTTCCCAATCATCAGACACAATATTCCAACCTCTACACTGTCCCCATCAAACACTCCCAGGACAGGTACAGCACGGGGTTAGATACAGAGTAAAGCTCCCTCTACACTGTCCCCCCATCAAACACTCCCAGGACAGGTACAGCACGGGGTTAGATACAGAGTAAAGCTCCCTCTACACTGTCCCCCCATCAAACACTCCCAGGACAGGTACAGCACGGGGTTCGATACAGAGTAAAGCTCCCTCTACACTGTCCCCCATCAAACACTCCCAGGACAGGTACAGCACGGGATTAGATACAGGGTAAAGCTCCCTCTACACTGTCCCCCATCAAACACTCCCAGGACAGGTACAGCATGGGGTTAGATACAGGGTAAAGCTCCCTCTACACTGTCCCCCATCAAACACTCCCAGGACAGGGACAGCGCGGGGTTAGATACAGAGTAAAGCTCCCTCCACACTGTCCCCCATCAAACACTCCCAGGACAGGTACAGCACGGGGTTAGATACAGAGTAAAGCTCCCTCTACACTGTCCCCATCAAACACTCCCAGGACAGGTACAGCACGGGGTTAGATACAGAGTAAAGCTCCCTCTACACTGTCCCCCCATCAAACACACCCACGACAGGTACAGCACGGGGTTAGATACAGAGTAAAGCTCCCTCTACACTGTCCCCCATCAAACACTCCCAGGACAGGTACAGCACGGGATTAGATACAGGGTAAAGCTCCCTCTACACTGTCCCCCATCAAACACTCCCAGGACAGGTACAGCATGGGGTTAGATACAGGGTAAAGCTCCCTCTACACTGTCCCCATCAAACACTCCCAGGACAGGGACAGCGCGGGGTTAGATACAGAGTAAAGCTCCCTCTACACTGTCCCCATCAAACACTCCCAGGACAGGGACAGCGCGGGGTTAGATACAGAGTAAAGCTCCCTCTGCACTGTCCCCCATCAAACACTCCCAGGACAGGGACAGCACGGGGTTAGATACAGAGTAAAGCTCCCTCTACACTGTCCCCCATCAAACACTCCCAGGACAGGGACAGCACGGGGTTAGATACAGAGTAAAGCTCCGTCTACACTGTCCCCCATCAAACACTCCCAGGACAGGGACAGCATGGGGTTACATACAGAGTAAAGCTCTGCCTAGAAGCTGCCATCCTTACCGTGTGATAGACTGGTTCCTCCGTTGCCCTGAGACCCGTAGGCGTTTCTTGGGGCGGTGCCGTATTTATAAACTGCAATGCCATTGTTGGACTCCACGCTGATCTTATGTCTTTCTGAGTCTCCGCGCAGTGATATATCAGTCCAGGAGTATCCGGAGTTTCCAATCGCTTGCCATCTTGTGCGCAGCGGCCGGTTGTCCATTCGCACCTTGCTGATGTCCGAGCTCTTGGCGACCACCCCGATGTAGTTGTTGAAAGATTTGAGCCCGCAGGTGATGTAGGACCTGGCAAACTGCTGGATGGGTATGATGGTCATCAGGAAGGTATCGTATCCTCTATCCCATCCATTCCAATTTCCCAGGAAGAAGTAGAGTACCAGGACGCCCTTGTTGGCGGAGATGCTGAGGGGCTGTTTGTGATACACTTGGTACTGTGCCACCTGTCCAGCCTGAAGGCTGGCGGAGTTGGGTTTGCCGTTGACACGGAGCTGGGTCGGTTGGGAGGCCAGTACGTAGACCAAATCGTACTTCCCCTGCACCTGCGTGGGAGCCACCACGTACTCGGTGCCCCACTTGTCTACGGACAGCAGCTGTTCGTACACATGGTTGCAGCGGAACCTCCCTGTGGTACAGGTGTGCCCGGACAGCACGGCCAGGGGGGCAGTGCCCACCAGCTGCGTGCCGGTCAGATCCCCCCTGCTCTGTAACTGCACCGTCTCGTACGGCCGGAGGGAGAGGGTGATCGTTGACCCTTTGTTGTACACGCGATTGTGAAATCTCACCCCGTCCGCCAGCCTGATCTTCACGGTGTTCGGCTGCCCGGTATTTGTGACAGCAAATTCCTTGTTCATAGGATTATTCCCCTGAGGTGTGAAGATATAATACTCTGTGCCCAGGGCCGAGGTGGGATAAATCACTGCGGAATCTACCGTGTGGAATTTCGAATTGAAGGTGGAAACAGAAATATCCTTGTCAGAGGTGACCAGCACTGTTTTAAATGCTTGCTCAGTGCCACTCAGCTCACCCTCCCAGGGCACTGTCACCCAGGATGTCTGATCCTTGTCCAAGCGGAGCTCCTTCCGGAACGACTGATAGTTCTTCAATGTCACGGTGACCTTGGTGGAATCCTCGTACGTGTTGATGATAATCGTGAATTTAAAGTTGGAGTAGCTGTAACGATGATTGTAATTCTCCATAAATGTCGTCACAAATTCCCTCCCCAGCTGCCCAGCACGGCATGTTCCTGTGGGGGAGAAAGAGAGAGACAGAGAGAGATGGTGAGAGAGGGAGGGAGGAGGAGCTGGAGACCGCACGAGACAGAGAGAGAGAGCGTGTGAGACAGAGAGCGCACGAGACAGAGAGAGAGAGTATGCACACGGAACAGAGAGAGAGCGCGCGAGACAGAGAGAGAGCGTGCATGCGAGACAGAGCACGAACGAGACAGAGTGCGCGCAAGACACAGAGAAAGTGCGCGCGAAACAGAGAGAGCACGCGCGAGATAGAGAGAGAGCGCGCGAGATAGAGAGAGCACGCGCGAGATAGAGAGAGAGCGCGCGTGCGAGACAGAGAGAGTGCGCGCAAGAGACAGAGAGAAACGGTGTGCCCGAGATGGAGAGAGAGACAGCACACGCGAGACAGAGAGAGACAGCATGCGCCAGGCAGAGAGAGACAGCACGCGCCAGGCAGAGAGAGCGCACATGGGACAGAAAGAGACCGCACGTGAGACAGAGACAGGCAGAGAGCGCATGAGACAGAGAGACAGAGAGTGCGCGCGCGAGACAGAGGGAGAGAGCGCGCGCGAGACAGAGGGAGAGAGCGCGCGCGAGACAGAGGGAGAGAGCGCGCGCGAGACAGAGGGAGAGAGCGCGCGCGAGACAGAGGGAGAGAGCGCGCGCGAGACAGAGGGAGAGAGCGCGCGCGAGACAGAGGGAGAGAGCGCGCGCGAGACAGAGGGAGAGAGCGCGCGCGAGACAGAGGGAGAGAGCGCGCGCGAGACAGAGGGAGAGAGCGCGCGCGAGACAGAGGGAGAGAGCGCGCGCGAGACAGAGGGAGAGAGCGCGCGCGAGACAGAGGGAGAGAGCGCGCGCGAGACAGAGGGAGAGAGCGCGCGCGAGACAGAGGGAGAGAGCGCGCGCGAGACAGAGGGAGAGAGCGCGCGCGAGACAGAGGGAGAGAGCGCGCGCGAGACAGAGGGAGAGAGCGCGCGCGAGACAGAGGGAGAGAGCGCGCGCGAGACAGAGGGAGAGAGCGCGCGCGAGACAGAGGGAGAGAGCGCGCGCGAGACAGAGGGAGAGAGCGCGCGCGAGACAGAGGGAGAGAGCGCGCGCGAGACAGAGGGAGAGAGCGCGCGCGAGACAGAGGGAGAGAGCGCGCGCGAGACAGAGGGAGAGAGCGCGCGCGAGACAGAGGGAGAGAGCGCGCGCGAGACAGAGGGAGAGAGCGCGCGCGAGACAGAGGGAGAGAGCGCGCGCGAGACAGAGGGAGAGAGCGCGCGCGAGACAGAGGGAGAGAGCGCGCGCGAGACAGAGGGAGAGAGCGCGCGCGAGACAGAGGGAGAGAGCGCGCGCGAGAGGGCGCGAGAGACACGGAGAGAGGGCGCGCGAGACACGGAGAGAGGGCGCGCGAGACACGGAGAGAGGGCGCGCGAGACACGGAGAGAGGGCGCGCGAGACACGGAGAGAGGGCGCGCGAGACACGGAGAGAGGGCGCGCGAGACACGGAGAGAGGGCGCGTGAGACACGGAGAGAGGGCGCGCGAGACACGGAGAGAGGGCGCGCGAGACACGGAGAGAGGGCGCGCGAGACACGGAGAGAGGGCGCGAGACACGGAGAGAGGGCGCGAGACACAGAGAGAGAGAGCGCGAGACACAGAGAGAGAGAGAGAGCGCGAGAGACAGAGAGTGCGCGAGGCACAGAGAGAGAGAGAGCGCGAGACACAGAGAGAGAGAGAGCGCGAGACACAGAGAGAGAGAGAGCGCGAGACACAGAGAGAGAGAGAGCGCGAGACACAGAGAGAGAGAGCGCGCGAGACACAGAGAGAGAGAGCGCGCGAGACACAGAGCGCGCGAGACACAGAGAGAGAGAGCACGCGAGACACAGAGAGAGAGAGGGCATGAGACACAGAGAGAGAGGGCGCAACACAGAGAGAGAGGGTGCGAGACACACAGAGAGAGAGCGCGAGACACACAGAGAGAGGGCGCGAGACACACAGAGAGAGGGCGCGAGACACACAGAGAGAGGGCGCGAGACACACAGAGAGAGAGAGGGCGCGAGACAGAGAGAGAGGGCGCGACACACAGAGAGAGGGTGCGACACACACAGAGAGAGAGGGCGCGACACAGAGAGAGAGAGAGGGCGCGACACACAGAGAGAGAGAGGGCGCGAGACACACAGAGAGAGGGTGCGACACACACAGAGAGAGAGAGGGCGCGACACAGAGAGAGAGAGAGGGCGCGACACACAGAGAGAGAGAGGGCGCGAGACACACAGAGAGAGGGTGCGACACACACAGAGAGAGAGAGGGCGCGACACACACAGAGAGAGAGAGGGCGCGACACACACAGAGAGAGAGGGCGCGACACAGAGAGAGAGAGAGGGCGCGACACACAGAGAGAGAGAGGGCGCGACACACAGAGAGAGAGAGGGCGCGACACACAGAGAGAGAGAGGGCGCGACACAGAGAGAGAGAGAGAGGGCGCGACACACAGAGAGAGAGAGAGGGCGCGACACACACAGAGAGAGAGGGCGCGACACACACAGAGAGAGAGGGCGCGAGACAGAGAGGGCGCGAGACACACAGAGAGAGGGCGCGACACACACAGAGAGAGAGAGAGGGCGCGACACAGAGAGAGAGAGAGGGCGCGAGACAGAGAGGGCGCGAGACACACAGAGAGAGGGCGCGAGACACACAGAGAGAGGGCGCGAGACACACAGAGAGAGGGCGCGACACACACAGAGAGAGGGCGCGACACACACAGAGAGAGGGCGCGACACACACAGAGAGAGAGAGAGCGCGACACAGAGAGAGAGAGAGGGTGCGACACACAGAGAGAGAGAGAGGGCGCGACACACAGAGAGAGAGAGGGCGCGACACACAGAGAGAGAGAGGGCGCGAGACAGAGAAAAGAGGGCGATGGGGCGCAGGGGAGGGCAAACAGGTGACGGGGAGGGTGAGAGATGGTGCAGGGGAGAATGAGGGGGGCATTGGGGAAGGCGAGAGGGGTCGCAGCAGGGCGATGGGGGCGCGGGGGAGGGCGAGGGGGTGCGGGGGAGAGTGAGGGGGAGGGCGAGGGGGCGCAGTGGAGAAGTGAGGGGGCACGGCGGAGGGCGAGGGGCTGCAGCGGAAGGCGAGGAGGCGCAGGGGAGGCGCCGGGGAGGGCGAGGGGGGCATGGGGGAGGGCGAGGGGGGCATGGGGGAGGGCGAGGGGGGTGCAGGGAGGGTGCTGGGAGGGCGCGGGGGCACAGTGGGGCTGGGGGCGAGGGAAGACAGAGGGGGGCAAGGACAGTGCGGAGGGGCAGGGCGGGTGCAGGAGGATTGAGCGTGGGCATGAGGGAGTGCGAGGGTAGGCAAGGGGGTGGGGGAGAGTGAAGGGGGAGGTGCAGGGTGAGGAGTGGTGAGGGGGATGGGGTGGGTGAGGGGATAGGAGATGGCAAGGGGGACACGAGGGAGGATGAGGGGGGTGCGAGGGAGGGTGAGTGGGGCGTGAGGGCAGGTGTGAGAGAGGGGGAAGGGATGTGAAGGAGGGGGAGGGGGCATAAGGGAGGGTGAGGGGGTGTAAGGTAGGGCAAGGGGACGCGAGGGATGGCAAGGGGGCACTAGGGAGAGGGAGGGAGGGGGGTAAATGATGGGGAAGTGGAACGCGGGGGGAGAGGGGACGCGAGAGAGGGGAGCACAAGAGAGGGGCAGCAGTGGCGCGAGGGAGGGAGGGGGCGCATGGAAGGGGGAGTCTGAGGCTGGGTGAGTGGCAGCACAAGGGAGGGCGAGCGCGAGAGAGTGGGAGTTGAGGTATGAGGGAGGGGCAGCATGGGGGGTGGGGCAAGGAGCAGTGTGAGGAGGGCCAGTGCAGTGAGGGGTAATGCGTGGGGGGCAGCGTGAGGGATGGGCAGTGCGAGGGATGGGCAGAGCGAGGGACGGCAATGCGAGGGACGGGCAGCGTGAGGGAGAGCAACGCGAGGGATGGGTAGTGTGAGGGAGAGGCAGCATGAGGGAGGGGGCTCATATGGTGAGGCAATATGAATAGAGGAATGAGCCCAGCCAGGGGGTCGATGTTTCAGTAGGGGAGCAGTTGGGGAAGAGTGACCACAATTCAGTAAGCTTTCAGGATGGATAAAGATGTGTCGTCCTCAAGTGAAGGTGTTAAATTGGAGGAAAGGTTAATTACAACAGTATTAAACAGCAACTGAAGAATGTCGATTGGGGGCAGATGTTTGAGGGCAAATCAACATTTGGACTGTGGGAAACTTCCAAATGTAAGTTGATAGGAATTCAAGACCGGCACATTCCTGTAAGGATGAAGGATAAGGATGGCAAGTTTTGGAAACCTTGGATAACGAGAGATATTGTGAGCCTAGTCAAAGAGAAAAAGGGAAGCATTTGTCAAAGCTAGGAGGCTGGGAACACACGAAACAAGTGTGGAATACAAGGAAAGTAGAAAGAAATTTAAGTAAGGAGAGCTAAAAGGGGTCACGAAGAAGCATTGGCCAACAGGATTAAGGAAAATCCCAAGGCTTTTTATACATATATAAAGAGCAAGAGGGCAGCCAGGGAGAGGGTTGACCCACTCAAGGTCAAGGGAGGGAATCTATGTGTGGGGCCAGAGGAAATGGGTGAGGTATTAAATACGTACTTTGTGTCAGTATTCACCAAAGAGAAGGACTTGGTGAATGATGAGTCTGGGAAAGGATGTGTAGATAGATTGAGTCATGTTGAGATCAGAAAGGAGGAGATACTGGGGTCCTTGAGAAATGTTAAGATAGATAAGTCCCCAGGGCCTGATGGGACATACCCCAGAATACAGAGAGATGCAAGAGAGGAAATAGCTGGGGCCTTGAGAGAAATCTTTGTATCCTCACTGGCTACAGGGGAGGTCCCAGAGGATTGGAGAATAGCCAATGTTGTTCCTTTGTTTAAGGGTAGCAAGAATAATCCAGGTAATTACAGTCCGGTGAGCCTTACATCAGTGGGAGGGAAATTACTGGAGAGGATTCTTCGAGACAGGATTTATTCCCACTTGGAAATAGTGAGAGGCAACATGGTTTTGTGAAGGGAAGGTCGTGTCTCACTAACTTGATCGAGTGTTTTGAAGAAGTGACGAAGATGAGTGATGAGGGTCGGGCAGTGGATGTTGTCTACATGGACTTCGGTAAGGCCTTTGACAAGGTCCCTCATGGCAGACTGGTGCAGAAGGTGAAGTTGCATGGGGTCAGAGGTGAGCTGGCAAGGTGGGTACAAAACTGGCTCGATCAAAGAAGGTAAAAAGTCTGACAACTGTGTTTACCCCAGTCCAACGCCGGCATATCCACATCATCGATCAAAGACAGAGGGTAGCAGTGGAAGGGTGTATTTCTGAATGGAGGGCTGTGACAGGTGGCGTTCCTCAGGGATCAGTGCTGGGACCTTTGCTGTTTGTAATATATATAAATGATTTGGAGGAAAATGTAACTGGTTTGATCAGTAAGCTTGTGGACAGCACAAAGGTTGGTGAATTTGCGGATAGCGATGAGGACCATCAGAGGATACAGCAGGATATAGATCAGCTGGAGACTTGGGCAGAGAGATGGCAGTTGGAGCTTAATCCGGACAAATGTGAGGTAATGCATTTTGGAAGGTCTAATACAGATAGGAAATATACAGTAAATGGCAGAACCCTTAAGAGTATTGATAGGCAGAGGGATCTGGGTGTACAGGTACACAGGGCACTGAAAGTGACAATGCAGGTGGAGAAGGTAGTCAAGAAGGCATACAGCATGCTTGCCTTCATCGGCCGGGGCATTGAGTTTAAAAATTGGCAAGTCATGTTGCAGCTTTATAGAACCTTAGTTAGGCTGCACTTGGAATATAGTGTTCAATTCTGGTCACCACACTACCAGAAGGATGTGGAGGCTTTGGAGAGGGAACAGAAAAGATTTACCAGGATGTTGCCTGGTATGGAGGGCATTAGCTATGAGGAGAGGTTGGAGAAACTTGGTTTGTTCTCACTGGAACGATGGAGGTTGAGGGGAGACCTGATAGAAGTCTACAAGATTATGAGAGGCACGGACAGAGTGGATAGTCAGAAGCTTTTTCCCCAGGGTGGAAGAGTCAATTACTCGGGGGCACAGGTTTAAGGTGCGAGGGGCAAGGTTTAAAGGAGATGTACGAGGCAGATTTTTTTACACAGAGGGGGGTGGGTGCCTGGAACTCGTTGCTGGGGGAGGGAGTGGAAGCGGATACGATAGTGAGTTTTAAGGGGTGTTTGGACAAATCCATGAATAGGATGGGAATAGAGGGATACGGTCCCCGGAAGGGTAGGGGGTTTTAGTTCAGACGGGGGCAGCACGGGTCAGTGCAGGATTGGAGGGGCCGAAGGGCCTGTTCCTGAGCTGGAATTTTGTTGTTTTTGTTCTTTGAGACGGGACAAGAGAGAGGGAGGGGCCACGGGGGAGGAGTAGAGAGGGCATGAGGGAGGGGAAGAGGGGGCACAAGAGAGGGGGAGAGGGGCCGCGTGGGAGGGGGAGAGGGGGCGCGAGGGGGGGGGCACGAGGGAGGGGGAGAGGGGCCGTGGGGGAGGAGTAGAGAGGGCATGAGGGAGGGCAAGAGGGGGGACGGAGAAGGGGTGCGAGAGAGGGGGCACGAGGGAGGAGAGGGGGCATGAGGGAGGAGCGGGGGTGCCGTGGAGGGGGAGAGGGGGTGCAAGAGAAGAGTAGAGAGGGCAGAGAAAGGAGGAGAGGGGGCAGAGGGAGGGGGAGAGAAGGCAGAGGGAGGGGGAGGGGGGCACGAGGGAGGGGTAGGGGGACACAAGTGATGGGGAGGGGGGCACGAGGGAGGGGGAAAGGGCACTGAAGGAGGAGAGGGGGCATGAGGGAGGGGGAGAGGGGGCAGAGGGAGAGGGTGGGGGGCACGAGGGAGGGGGAGAAGGGGTGTGAAGGAGGGGGACAGGGGGCATGAGGGAGGGGGGCATGAGGGAGGGGGAGAGGGGGCACGAGGGAGGGGGGCACGAGGGAGGGGGAGAGGGGGCAGGAGGGAGGGGGGCACGAGGGAGGGGGAGAGGGGGCAGGAGGGAGGGGGAGAGGGGGCAGGAGGGAGGGGGAGAGGGGGCACGAGGGAGGGGGGCACGAGGGAGGGGGAGAGGGGGCACGAGGGAGGGGGAGAGGGGGCACGAGGAAGGGGGAGGGGGGTGGAGGGAGGGGGAGAGGGGGTGCGAATGACAGGGTGAGGGGTTGGAGGGAGGGGGAGAGGGGGCGTGAGGGAGGGGGAGAGGGGGTGGAGGGAGGGGGAGAGGGGGTGCGAGGGAGGGGGAGAGGGGGTGGAGGGAGGGGGAGAGGGGGCGCGAGTGACAGGGTGAGGGGTTGGAGGGAGGGGGAGAGGGGGCGTGAGGGCGTGGAGGGAAGGGGAAAGGGGGCACGAGGGAGGGGGTGTAAGGGAGGGGGAGGGGGGCAGAGGGAGGTATGGAAGGTGGCTGAGGTGGGGGGGGGGGGTCAAGGAAACACCTTTTTCCCACCAAGCTCACAATCCCCATTTCCCCCAACACAAAATTCACTTCCCACTACCCCCCCCCCATCTCGCTCCCTGTTTTCTCCCTCCCCCAACTCACCCCTATCCCTCTCGCCCTTTCCTCATACAATCCTACACAGACAAGGAGGCCAGTCTGCCCATCGAGTCTGCACTGACCACAATCCCACCCTATCCCCATAACCCCATGTATTTACCCGGCTACTCCCCCTGACACTGAGGAGCCATTTAACACAGCCAATCCACCTGGGAGTGTGGGAGGAAACCCACGCAGACATGGGGAGAAGGTACAGTCTCCACCTAGACAGTCACCCGAGGCCGGGAATTGAACCCGATGGGCTGGGGGGAGGTCTCTGGCGCTGAGAGGCATCAGCGCTAACCCACCGTGACAGCACTAACCCACCGTGACAGCGTTAACCCACCGTGACAGCGCTAACCCACCGCGACAGCGTTAACCCACTGTCACAGCGTTAACCCACTGTCACAGCGTTAACCCACCGAGACAGCGCTAACCCACCGAGACAGCGCTAACCCACCGTGACAGCGCTAACCCACCGAGACAGCGCTAACCCACCGAGACAGCGCTAACCCACCGTGACAGCGCTAACCCACCGCGACAGCACTAACCCACCGCGACAGCGCTAACCCACCGCGACAGCACTAACCCACCGCGACAGCGCTAACCCACCGAGACAGCGCTAACCCACCGCGACAGCGCTAACCCACCGCGACAGCGCTAACCCACCGCGACAGCACTAACCCACCGAGACAGCGCTAACCCACCGCGACAGCACTAACCCACCGCGACAGCACTAACCCACCGAGACAGCACTAACCCACCGCGACAGCGCTAACCCACCGCGACAGCACTAACCCACCGAGACAGCGCTAACCCACCGCGACAGCACTAACCCACCGCGACAGCACTAACCCACCGAGACAGCACTAACCCACCGCGACAGCACTAACCCACCGCGACAGCGCTAACCCACCGTGACAGCACTAACCCACCGCGACAGCGTTAACCCACCGAGACAGCGCTAACCCACCGAGACAGCACTAACCCACCGCGACAGCGCTAACCCACCGCGACAGCGTTAACCCACCGAGACAGCGCTAACCCACCGAGACAGCACTAACCCACCGCGACAGCGTTAACCCACCGCGACAGCACTAACCCACCGCGACAGCACTAACCCACCGCGACAGCGTTAACCCACCGAGACAGCGTTAACCCACCGAGACAGCGTTAACCCACCGAGACAGCGTTAACCCACCGTGACAGCGCTAACCCACCGTGACAGCACTAACCCACCGCGACAGCACTAACCCACCGCGACAGCGCTAACCCACCGCGACAGCACTAACCCACCGCGACAGCACTAACCCACCGTCACAGCACTAACCCACCGTCACAGCACTAACCCACCGCGACAGCACTAACCCACCGTGACAGCACTAACCCACCGCGACAGCGCTAACCCACCGTCACAGCACTAACCCACCGCGACAGCGCTAACCCACCGCGACAGCGCTAACCCACCGTGACAGCACTAACCCACCGCGACAGCGTTAACCCACCGTGACAGCACTAACCCACCGTGACAGCACTAACCCACCGCGACAGCGTTAACCCACCGCGACAGCACTAACCCACCGCGACAGCACTAACCCACCGCGACAGCGTTAACCCACCGCGACAGCACTAACCCACCGCGACAGCACTAACCCACCGAGACAGCACTAACCCACCGAGACAGCGCTAACCCACCGAGACAGCGTTAACCCACCGCGACAGCACTAACCCACCGCGACAGCACTAACCCACCGCGACAGCACTAACCCACCGTGACAGCGCTAACCCACTGTCACAGCACTAACCCACCGCGACAGCGTTAACCCACCGAGACAGCGCTAACCCACCGTGACAGCGCTAACCCACCGTGACAGCGCTAACCCACCGTGACAGCGCTAACCCACCGTGACAGCGCTAACCCACCGCGACAGCGCTAACCCACTGTCACAGCGCTAACCCACCGAGACAGCGTTAACCCACCGAGACAGCGCTAACCCACCGTGACAGCGCTAACCCACCGTGACAGCGCTAACCCACCGCGACAGCGCTAACCCACTGTCACAGCGCTAACCCACCGAGACAGCGTTAACCCACCGCGACAGCGCTAACCCACTGTCACAGCGCTAACCCACCGCGACAGCGTGCCTTCCCTCTTCCCGATAGTTCGATGTGGGTTGATGATTATTCGGGATATTGGGCAGAGTGTGGGGTGGGATGGGAGGATGTGGAACCGGGACACTGTTGTTCAGGTTGTCAGTTCTGGAACTTACCCAGGAGAAGGAGCCACGCAGCGACAAGGAACCGTATCCTGTCCATCTCTGTAAAAACCAGAAAAGAGAATTCAATGTCTGGAATCCATTAGTCACTATCCTGGAGGCCATTCAGCCCCTCGCGCCTGTTCACCATTCAGTGAGAAGCCAATCTCTGATTTAAACGATTGATTAGTTGTGGCGGGAATTCCAAGCTTCTCCCTCCCTGTGTGTGTGGGAGTGTTTCCGATTTCCATTCCCTGAAGGGCTGCCTCTCACCTTTCTCTGTCCCCTTTTGACCAAGACTTCCCCCAACCAGTGGGAATCTCTCATCCGACTCTGATCCATCCCTCCTTAATATCCCGAAAACTGCAATCCAATCCCCCCCCACCCCCCTATCTCTCCTCGTGATTTAACCCTCGCAGTGCTGAGTGTCCTTCTGTTAAATTAATGCTGCGCTCCCTCCCAGGGTCAGTGTGTCACTGCCTGAGGTGTGGCGGGGGCTCAGAGCTGTTGACGCTGACCCCGGGGTGGGGTCTGATAAGGATCTCACCCGGAGGAAGCACAGTTCCTGCTCCCGGTGAGAGGAAGAGAGAGAGGAGGGAGTCCCGTAGGCTCACTGGGATAAATCTCTGTGCAGTTGGAATGACTGGCTGATGCAGTGTAAATATGAGGTTATCCACTTTGGTAGCAGAAACGGAAAGGCAGACTCGGATCTGAATGTTGAAGTGAGGAGAGGGGAGTGTGCCGTGGGGTCACTGAGGGTAAGCACGTCGATACAGCAGGCAGAACGACAACTGTGAGTTCTGACGCAGGGTCATCCATACTTGAAATTTTACCTCTATTCTCTCTCCATAGATGCTGTCAGACCTGCTAAGATTTTCTAGCATTTTCTGCTTTTGTTTGAGGCAAATAGTCTGTTAGACCATAAGACATCAGAGCAGAATGAGGCCACTCGGCCCATCTGCTCCGCCATTCAATCATGGCTGATATTTTTCTCCTCCCCATTCTCCTGCCTTTCCCCCGATCCCCTTATTAATCAGGAACCGATCTATCTCTGTCTTAAAGACACTCAGTGACCTGGCCTCCTCTGCGGCAAAGAGTTCCCCACATTCCCCACTCTCTGGCTGAAGAAATCCCTCCCCATCTCTGTTTTAAAGGATCGTCCCTTTACCCTGAGGTTGTGCCCTCTGGTTCTAGTTTTTCCTGCTAGTGGAAACATCCTCTCCGTGTCCACTCTATCCAGGGCCTCGCAGTATCCTGTAAGTTTCAATAAGGTCCCCCCCTTGTCCTTCTAAACTCCAACGAGTACAGACCCAGAGTCCTCAACCCGTTCCTCATCCGAC
Source organism: Carcharhinus amblyrhynchos (assembly GCF_965287045.1). Taxonomy (NCBI): domain Eukaryota; kingdom Metazoa; phylum Chordata; class Chondrichthyes; order Carcharhiniformes; family Carcharhinidae; genus Carcharhinus; species Carcharhinus amblyrhynchos. Next base: position 218,822 of record NW_027649990.1, read on the forward strand.
AAGCTCTTCATTCCAGGGATCATTCTTGTGAACCTCTTCTGGACCCTTTCCAAGGCCAGCACTTTCTTCCTTAGATACGGGGCCCAAAACTACTCTCAATTCTCCAAACGGGGTCTGACCAGAGCCTGATACAGCCTCAGAAGTCCACCCCTGCTCTTGTATTCTACTCGACATGAATGCTAACATTGCATTTGCCTTCCTAACTGCTGACTGAACCTGCACGTTAACCTTAAGGGAATCTTGAACAAGGACTCCCAAGTCCCTTTGTGTTTCTGATTTCTAAAACCTTTCCCCATTCAGAAAATAGTCTCTGACTCCATTCCTCCTTCCAAAGTGAATAACCTCACACTTTTCCACATTGTATTCCATCTTCGTCCACTCTCCTAACCTGTCCAAGTCCTTCTGCAGCCCCCCGCTTCCTCAGTACTACCTCTCCCTCTATATATCTTTGTATCATTTAGTAACTTCAGTTCCATCTTCCAGATCATTAGTGTATATTGTGAAAAGTTGTGATCCCAACACTGACCCCTGTGGAACACCACTAGTCACCGGCTGTTATCCCGTTATCCCCGCTCTCTGTCAGCCAATCCTCTATCCATGCCAGTACCCTGCCTCTAACACCACTGGCTCTTAGATTATTTGCTAAATGTTGACACCTTGTCGAAGGCTTTCTGAAATCCAAATAAATCAGATTCCCTGGTTCTCCTTTGAAGAACTTCTTCATTACCTCCTCAAAACACTCAAACAGGTTTGTCAGACATGACCCCCCCCTTGAAGAAGTGGTGCTGACTCAGCCCTATGCATTTACAAGTTCTCCACAATTTCATCCTTAATAATGGACCCCAAGATCTTACTCGCGACCGAGCCCAGGACTAACTGGCCTATAATTTCCCATCTTCTGCCTCCCACCCTTCTTAAACAGGGTCATTACATCAGCCTTTTTCCTGTCCTCTTAGACTTTCCCGGACTCCAGTGACCCCTGAAAGATCATCACCAATTCCTCCACAATTTCCTCAGCTATCTCCTTCAGAATCCTGGGGTGTAGTCCATCCGGTCCAGGTGTTTTATCCACCTTCAGACCTTTCAGTTTCCCCAGAACCTTCTCCTTAGTGATGGCCACTACATTGAACTCTGCCCCTGATTCCCATGAAGTTCTGACATGTTCCTGGTGTCTCCCATTGTGAAGACTGATACAAAGAACCCATTCAGTTCCTCTGGCAACTCTTTGTCCCCCAGCTTCTCCAGCCTCATTTTCCAGCAGTCCAATGTCCACTCTTGCCTCTCTCTTACCTTTTATGTATCTAAATAAAACTCTTGCAATCTTCTTCTATATTACTGGCGAGCTTACCCTCATATTTCACCTTCTCTACCCTTATTGTTTTTCTCTGTTTGCTTTTAAAGGCTGCCCAATTGTCTGGCCTCCCGCTATTCCTTGCCTCGCGCTGTGCCCTTTGCTTCTATGCTGTCCCTGACTTTCCTCGGCAGCCATGGATGCCACGCTTCTCTTTCATGAAGGTATTCATAGCGAGAGGTTTTGAATGCAGGAGCAGGGATGTCCTGCTGCAATTATACAGGGCCTTGGTGAGGCCACACCAAGAGTATTGTGCAGAGTTTTAGGTTCCTGAACTTAGGAAGGATGTCCTGCTGTAGAGTGATTGCAGAGAAGGTTTACCAGGCTGATTCCTGGGATTAGGGAACTAATGTATGTGGAGAGACTGAGTGGGTTAGGATTATATTCACTGGAGTTTAGAAGAGTGAGAGGGGATCTTATAGAAACTTATAAAATTCACACAGGGTTAGACAGGGTAGATTCAGAAAGAATGTTCCCGATGGTGGAGGGGAGTCTGGGGGTCAGAGTTTGAGGATAAGGGGTAAACCTTTTAGAACTGAGATGAGGAGAAATTTCTTCACCCAGAGGGTGGGGAATGTGTGGAATTCACTCCCACAGAAAGTAGCTGAGGAGAAAACATTGTGGCCAGAAATTTCTCAAAAGAATTCTAAGTGTAAAATGGGTTAAAAAAAATGGTAGATTTTCCCTCCAGTTCTTTCAGTGAGGTAAGTGCTGGAATTTACGGCACTCGGTGCAATGCAAAAGCTGTAATGTGATTCTTGCCAGTAGGGGGAGGTGGAGCCTCAGCTCACTTGAGAAGCTGACTGCTGAGTTCCAGGTGCCCTGACGTCCCAGTGTTCAGAGTACACAGTGCAGACAGTATACTGGGAGGTACCTCACTCGCTCCCACGCCCCCATGGACAGCCCCGCTGCTCCCTTCCCCCGCTCACCATCAGGTTCCACCTCCACCAGGCCCTGCTTTCTCAGGCCCCAGCCCTTGGCACCAGGGTGCCAGGCTGGAACTGCTCCCGCTTTCCCTGACCACCTGGGGGCTTCAATGGCTTCTGGTCCCACCGGCACGTCTTGTGCCCATTGGTGGGGAACCACCTGTGATCCTTGCGGGTAAGAATCTCGGCCAACGAGGGGGCGAAGGGGGATAGTGACCAGAACTCATTAATGAGATCTAAATCATGCCACTAATGTTGAAATCAGCCTCGTGCCCTTCCCGGAGGGGAGGCTAACTTCATCGGCAGGATGTGGCTGGCGTTAGGTGAGGGAGCAGGCACAAATCGGATATTTCACCTCTCACCTGATCTTACCAACTCACCAAGAGACAGTCAGATATTGTACATGAGGCAAAGGGGATCAAAGGACATGTGGGGAGGGGGAATCAGGATATTGAATTCGATAATCAGCCATGATCAAAATGAATGGCGGAGCAGGCTCAAAGGGCTGAATGGCCTCTTCCTGCCTCTAGTTTCTATGATCGGTTATATAGACTCTCCCAGGTCAATTTGGATCCCCACAGTTCCCAGATTTTTACCATTTAGGGACAAGAGGTGGAACTTTAAAATCAGGAAGTCTCACTCCAATCCTACAGGACAATAGGTGAGACCCGGGGAGTAACTGTGAACTGTTTTAGTCTCTTTATTTAAAAAGGATAGTCTGGCAGTGGAGGCCATTCACAGAGGGGAAACTGGGTCAATTCCTGCGATTAGGGTTGTTTGTGTTGATACAACGAGAAGGAAAAGAAAGGTTTTAAAAAGTACAAGGGGGGGCACGGTGACACAGTGGGTTAGCACTGCCGCCTCACAGCGCCAGGGACCCGGGCTCGATTCCCGGGGGCACGGTGACACAGTGGGTTAGCACTGCTGTCTCACAGCGCCAGGGACCTGGGTTCAATTCCCAGGGGGCACAGTGGCACAGTGGGTTAGCGCTGCTGTCTCACAGTGCCAGGGACCCAGGTTCGATTCCCGGGGGCACGGTGACACAGTGGGTTAGCACTGCTGCCTCACAGCGCCAGTGACCTGGGTTCGATTCCCAGGGGGCACGGTGGCACAGTGGGTTAGCCCTGCTGTCTCACAGTGCCAGGGACCTGGGTTCGATTCCCGGGGGGCACGGTGACACAGTGGGTTAGCACTGCTGCCTCACAGCGCCAGGGACCCGGGTTCGATTCCCGGGGGCACGGTGACACAGTGGGTTAGCACTGCTGCCTCACAGCGCCAGGGACCCGGGTTCGATTCCCGGCTCGGGTCACTGTCCGTGTGGAGTTTGCACATTCTCCCCGTGTCTGCGTGGGTTTCCTCCGGGTGCTCAGGTTTCCTCCCACAGTCTAAAATGTGCGGATTAGGTTGATTTGCCATGCTAAATTGCCCCTTAGTGTCATGGGAACTAAGGTAAATACATGGGGTTATGGGGGTAGGATTGCGTTGAGTGCAGGCTAGATGGGCTGAATGGCCTCCTTCTGCACTGTAAGAATCTATGATTCAAATCAGTGGAGGCACAGGGTGGAGCTTCCGACAGTCATTAGGACAGTAAAGAGGGAAGATGAGAAAGTGCAGGCTGGTAAAGGTCAGGAAAATCCCAGAATATTCTGTAAGTACATCAATGGGGAGAGGAGAAGCAGGGAAAGAGTAGGCCCCATCAGCGAGCAAGGGGACAATGTGTGGATGGAGCCTGGGGACACTGGCAGAGTGCTGAATGAATACTTTACATCCGCCTTCACCCAGGAGAATGAGGACGATGGCGTGGAATTCAGGGAGACTGTGAGGTTCTTGGACAAATTGACATGGGGAAGGACAAGATATTGGAGCTACTGGCAGCCTTACTTACACAAGGATATTTTGGCCTTGGAGGGAGTGCAGAGGAGGTTTACTAGGCTGATACCGGAGTTGAGGGGGTTGAGCTATGAGGAGAGGCTGAATAAACTAGGCTTGTACTCGTTAGAGTTTAGAAGAATGAGGGGAGATCTCATTGAGACGTATAAGATGATGAATGGGATGGATAGGATAGAGGTGGAGAGACTCTTCCCGCTCAGAAAGGACAGTAGGACTAGAGGGCACAGCCTCAAGATAAAGGGGGGGCGGTTTAGAATGGAGTTGAGGAGGAACTTCTTCACTCAAAGGGTGGTGAATCTCTGGAATTCTCTGCCCGTTGACGTGGTGGAGGCTGCCTCGCTAAATATATTTAAGACGCGGGTTGATAGGTTTTTGATAAGCGAGGGGATTAAGGGTTGTGGGGAGAGGGCGGGAAAGTGGAACTGAGCCACGACAGATCAGCCATGATCTTATTGAATGGCGGGGCAGGCTCGAAGGGCTAGATGGCCTACTCCTGCTCCTATTTCTTATGTTCTTATGTTCTTAAAGTGGATAAATCTCCAGGTCCAGATGAATTATGCCCCTGGCTGCTGTGGGAAGCAAGGGAGGAGATTATGGGACTCTGACCCAAATGTTGAATTCCTCTCTGGACAGGGGAAGGTGCCAGACGACTGGAGGACAGCTAATGTGGTTCCGCTATTTAAGAAAGGTTATAGAGATAAACCAGGGGAGCACTGAGTCTCACGTCAGTGGGAGGGAAACTGTGCGAGAAACTTCTGAAGAACATCTATCTGGTTGAACTTGAGGAGGTGACCAGATGTGTAGACGAGGGTAGTGCAGGGTGTAGTTTATACGGATTTCAGCAAAGCGTTTGACAAGGTCCCACATGGGAGACTTGTGAAGAAATCCAATACACACGGGATCCAGGGCAATCTGATAAAGTGGGTCCAAAATTGGCTGAGTTGTAGGAGACAGAGGGTGAGAACAGAAAGCTGCTTTAGTGACTGGAAGAAGTCTGGCAACACCAGGTTTAAATCCAACCGGTTTATTTGATAGTTAATTCACAAGCTTTTGAGGTTTCCCTCTTCGTGAGGTGAATGGAGAGTTTGTGAAGTTGAAATGGAGAGTTGTGGAGAGAACTCTCCATTCACCTGACGAAGAAGGAAACCCCGAAAGCTTGTGAGTTTACTATCAAATAAATCGGTTGGACTTAAACCTGGTGTTGCCAGACTTGTTTACCCCAGTCCAACGCCGGCATCTCCACATAGCGACTGGAAACCAGGGATCTGTGTTGGGCCCCCTATTATTCATCATTTATATAAATGACAATAATGGCTATGTGGGGGGTAGGATTAGTGACATAAAGATTAGCCGGCTGGTTAACAGAGAGGCAGAGTGCCTTGGGCTACAAGGAGGTGTGGACAGAATGACCAAATGGGCAGATAAGTGACAGATGGAATTTAACCCTGGAAAGTGGTGGGGGCAGGAAGCCTCACACCCTTTAAAACATACCTGGATGGGCACTTGGCACATCAGAACATTCAGGGGTATGGGCCAGGGGCTGGCAGTGGGGTTAGGTGGGCAGGTCAGAACCTTTCATGTGTTAGTGTGGATTCGATGGGAGAGCACGGACAGGTGGGGTGTAGGAATCGGGAAAAAGTGCAAGAGAGAGAGACACACACAGAGGGAGAGAGAGAGAGACAGAGAGAGAGACAGAGAGAGGGAGGACAGAGAGAGAGATAGAGAGAGGGACAGAGAGAGAGACAGAGAGAGGACAGAGGGACGGAGAGAGAGACAGAGAGAGAGGGACAGAGACAGAGAGAGAGAGAGAAGACAGAGGGACAGAGAGAGAGATAGAGAGGGACAGAGAGATGGAGGACAGAGAGAGAGATAGAGAGAGAGAGACAGATAGAGAGAGGGACAGAGAGAGAGAGGGACAGAGAGAAGGAGACACATACACACAGACAGAGAGGGGCACTAAGGGGCAATTGAGCATAGCCAATCCATTTAACTGACATATCTTTCGAGTGTGGGACGAAACTGGAGCACCTGGAGGAAACCCATGCAGACATGGGGAGAACATGCAGACTCCATACAGACAGTGACCCGAAGCTGGAATGGAACCCGGGTCCCTGGCGCTGTGAGGCAGTAGTGCTAACCACTGTGCTCAGAGAGAGATCAAACAGAGAGGGTGAGTCTGACAGAACAGTTTGTTAAGTTGCTCAACTTGGGGTGTAGGAGGGAGGAGATTGAGAGATCGGGCAGGCACTGAGATCACTGCCCTGTCCCCAGTCCACGTGTAAAAAGCAAGGGGAGAATGAGAGGGAGTGCGGCAAGGGAGCGAGAGGGAGCGCGGTGAGGGAGCGAGAGGGAGCGCGGTGAGGGAGCGAGAGGGAGCGCGGTGAGGGAGCGAGAGGGAGCGCGGTGAGGGAGCGAGAGGGAGCGCGGTGAGGGAGCGAGAGGGAGCGCGGTGAGGGAGCGAGAGGGAGCGCGGTGAGGGAGAGAGGGAGCGCGGTGAGGGAGCGCGAGGGAGCGCGGTGAGGGAGCGAGAGGGAGCGCGGTGAGGGAGCGAGAGGGAGCGCGGTGAGGGAGCGAGAGGGAGCGCGGTGAGGGAGCGCGGCGAGGGAGCGAGAGGGAGCGCGGTGAGGGAGCGAGAGGGAGCGCGGTGAGGGAGCGAGAGGGAGCGCGGTGAGGGAGCGAGAGGGAGCGCGGTGAGGGAGCGAGAGGGAGCGCGGTGAGGGAGCGAGAGGGAGCGCGGTGAGGGAGCGCGGCGAGGGAGCGAGAGGGAGCGCGGTGAGGGAGCGAGAGGGAGCGCGGCGAGGGAGAGAGGAAGCGCGGCGAGGGAGAGAGGGAGCGCGGTGAGGGAGCGAGAGGGAGCGCGGTGAGGGAGCGAGAGGGAGCGCGGTGAGGGAGCGAGAGGGAGCGCGGTGAGGGAGCGAGAGGGAGCGCGGTGAGGGAGAGAGGGAGCGCGGTGAGGGAGCGAGAGGGAGCGCGGTGAGGGAGCGATAGGGAGCGCGGTGAGGGAGCGAGAGGGAGCGCGGTGAGGGAGCGAGAGGGAGCGCGGTGAGGGAGCGAGAGGGAGCGCGGTGAGGGAGCGCGGCGAGGGAGCGAGAGGGAGCGCGGTGAGGGAGCGAGAGGGAGCGCGGTGAGGGAGCGAGAGGGAGCGCGGTGAGGGAGCGCGGCGAGGGAGCGCGGTGAGGGAGCGAGAGGGAGCGCGGTGTGGGAGAGAGAGGGAGCGCGGTGAGGGAGAGAGGGAGCGCGGTGAGGGAGCGAGAGGGAGCGCGGCGAGGGAGCGAGAGGGAGCGCGGCGAGGGAGCGAGAGGGAGCGCGGTGAGGGAGAGAGGGAGCGCGGCGAGGGAGAGAGGGAGCGCGGTGAGGGAGAGAGGGAGCGCGGTGAGGGAGAGAGAGGGAGCGCGGTGAGGGAGAGAGGGAGCGCGGTGAGGGAGAGAGAGGGAGCGCGGCGAGGGAGAGAGAGGGAGCGCGGCGAGGGAGAGAGAGGGAGCGCGGCGAGGGAGAGAGGGAGCGCGGCGAGGGAGCGAGAGGGAGCGCGGTGAGGGAGAGAGAGGGAGCGCGGCGAGGGAGAGAGAGGGAGCGCGGTGAGGGAGCGAGAGGGAGCGCGGTGAGGGAGAGAGAGGGAGCGCGGCGAGGGAGAGAGAGGGAGGCGCGGCGAGGGAGCGAGAGGGAGCGCGGTGAGGGAGAGAGAGGGAGCGCGGCGAGGGAGAGAGAGGGAGCGCGGCGAGGGAGCGAGAGGGAGCGCGGTGAGGGAGAGAGAGGGAGCGCGGCGAGGGAGAGAGAGGGAGCGCGGCGAGGGAGAGAGGGAGCGCGGCGAGGGAGAGAGGGAGCGCGGCGAGGGAGCGAGAGGGAGCGCGGCGAGGGAGCGAGAGGGAGCGCGGCGAGGAGCGAGAGGGAGCGCGGCGAGGGAGAGAGGGAGCGCGGCGAGGGAGCGAGAGGGAGCGCGGCGAGGGAGCGAGAGGGAGCGCAGCGAGGGAGCGAGAGGGAGCGCGGCGAGGGAGAGAGAGGGAGCGCGGCGAGGGAGCGAGAGGGAGCGCGGCGAGGGAGCGAGAGGGAGCGCGGCGAGGGAGAGAGGGAACGAGAGGGAGCGCGGCGAGGGAGCGAGGGAGCGCGGAGAGGGAGCGCGGTGAGGGAGAGAGGGAGCGCGGTGAGGGAGCGAGAGGGAGCGCGGCGAGGGAGAGAGGGAGCGCGGCGAGGGAGCGAGAGGGAGCGCGGCGAGGGAGCGAGAGGGAGCGCGGCGAGGGAGCGAGAGGGAGCGCGGTGAGGGAGCGAGAGGGAGCGCGGTGAGGGAGCGAGAGGGAGCGCGGCGAGGGAGCGAGAGGGAGCGCGGTGAGGGAGCGCGGCGAGGGAGCGCGGTGAGGGAGCGAGAGGGAGCGCGGTGAGGGAGCGCGGCGAGGGAGCGAGAGGGAGCGCGGTGAGGGAGCGAGAGGGAGCGCGGTGAGGGAGCGAGAGGGAGCGCGGTGAGGGAGCGAGAGGGAGCGCGGTGAGGGAGCGAGAGGGAGCGCGGTGAGGGAGCGAGAGGGAGCGCGGTGAGGGAGCGAGAGGGAGCGCGGTGAGGAGCGAGAGGGAGCGCGGCGAGGGAGCGAGAGGGAGCGCGGTGAGGGAGAGAGGGAGCGCGGTGAGGGAGAGAGAGGGAGCGCGGCGAGGGAGAGAGGGAGCGCGGCGAGGGAGAGAGGGAGCGCGGTGAGGGAGAGAGGGAGCGCGGCGAGGGAGCGAGAGGGAGCGCGGTGAGGGAGAGAGGGAGCGCGGTGAGGGAGAGAGGGAGCGCGGCGAGGGAGAGAGGGAGCGCGGCGAGGGAGAGAGGGAGCGCGGCGAGGGAGCGAGAGGGAGCGCGGTGAGGGAGAGAGGGAGCGCGGTGAGGGAGAGAGGGAGCGCGGTGAGGGAGAGAGGGAGCGCGGTGAGGGAGCGAGAGGGAGCGCGGCGAGGGAGAGAGGGAGCGCGGCGAGGGAGCGAGAGGGAGCGCGGTGAGGGAGAGAGGGAGCGCGGTGAGGGAGAGAGGGGGAGCGCGGCGAGGGAGAGAGGGAGCGCGGTGAGGGAGAGAGAGGGAGCGCGGTGAGGGAGAGAGGGAGCGCGGTGAGGGAGAGAGAGGGAGCGCGGCGAGGGAGAGAGGGAGCGCGGCGAGGGAGCGAGAGGGAGCGCGGCGAGGGAGCGAGGGAGCGCGGTGAGGGAGCGAGAGGGAGCGCGGCGAGGGAGCGAGAGGGAGCGCGGTGAGGGAGAGAGAGGGAGCGCGGCGAGGGAGAGAGGGAGCGCGGCGAGGGAGCGAGAGGGAGCGCGGCGAGGGAGCGAGAGGGAGCGCGGCGAGGGAGAGAGGGAGCGCGGCGAGGGAGCGAGAGGGAGCGCGGCGAGGGAGCGAGAGGGAGCGCGGTGAGGGAGAGAGAGGGAGCGCGGCGAGGGAGCGAGAGGGAGCGCGGCGAGGGAGCGAGAGGGAGCGCGGCGAGGGAGCGAGAGGGAGCGCGGCGAGGGAGCGAGAGGGAGCGCGGCGAGGGAGCGAGAGGGAGCGCGGCGAGGGAGAGAGGGAGCGCGGCGAGGGAGCGAGAGGGAGCGCGGCGAGGGAGCGAGAGGGAGCGCGGCGAGGGAGCGAGAGGGAGCGCGGTGAGGGAGCGAGAGGGAGCGCGGCGAGGGAGCGAGAGGGAGCGCGGCGAGGGAGAGAGGGAACGAGAGGGAGCGCGGCGAGGGAGCGAGAGGGAGCGCGGGCGAGGGAGCGAGAGGGAGCGCGGCGAGGGAGCGAGAGGGAGCGCGGCGAGGGAGCGAGAGGGAGCGCGGCGAGGGAGCGAGAGGGAGCGCGGCGAGGGAGCGAGAGGGAGCGCGGCGAGGGAGCGAGAGGGAGCGCGGCGAGGGAGCGAGAGGGAGCGCGGTGAGGGAGAGAGGGAGCGCGGCGAGGAGCGAGAGGGAGCGCGGCGAGGGAGAGAGGGAGCGCGGCGAGGGAGCGAGAGGGAGCGCGGCGAGGGAGCGAGAGGGAGCGCGGCGAGGGAGCGAGAGGGAGCGCGGCGAGGGAGAGAGAGGGAGCGCGGTGAGGGAGAGAGGGAGCGCGGCGAGGGAGAGAGGGAGCGCGGTGAGGGGAGAGAGGGAGCGCGGTGAGGGAGAGAGAGGGAGCGCGGTGAGGGAGAGAGGGAGCGCGGTGAGGGGAGAGAGAGGGAGCGCGGTGAGGGAGAGAGGGAGCGCGGTGAGGGAGAGAGAGGGAGCGCGGCGAGGGAGAGAGGGAGCGCGGTGAGGGAGAGAGGGAGCGCGGTGAGGGAGAGAGGGAGCGCGGTGAGGGAGAGAGAGGGAGCGCGGCGAGGGAGAGAGAGGGAGCGCGGCGAGGGAGAGAGGGAGCGCGGCGAGGGAGCGAGAGGGAGCGCGGCGAGGGAGCGAGAGGGAGCGCGGTGAGGGAGAGAGAGGGAGCGCGGCGAGGGAGCGAGAGGGAGCGCGGCGAGGGAGCGAGAGGGAGCGCGGTGAGGGAGAGAGAGGGAGCGTGGTGAGGGAGAGAGGGAACGAGAGGGAGCGCGGCGAGGGAGCGAGGGAGCGCGGAGAGGGAGCGCGGTGAGGGAGAGAGGGAGCGCGGCGAGGGAGCGAGAGGGAGCGCGGTGAGGGAGAGAGGGAGCGAGAGGGAGCGCGGCGAGGGAGCGAGAGGGAGCGCGGCGAGGGAGCGAGAGGGAGCGCGGCGAGGGAGCGAGAGGGAGCGCGGTGAGGGAGAGAGAGGGAGCGTGGTGAGGGAGAGAGGGAACGAGAGGGAGCGCGGCGAGGGAGCGAGGGAGCGCGGAGAGGGAGCGCGGTGAGGGAGAGAGGGAGCGCGGCGAGGGAGCGAGAGGGAGCGCGGTGAGGGAGAGAGGGAGCGAGAGGGAGCGGCGAGGGAGCGAGACGAGAGGGAGCGCGGCGAGGGAGCGAGAGGGAGCGCGGCGAGGGAGAGAGAGGGAGCGCGGCGAGGGAGAGAGGAAGCGCGGCGAGGGAGCGAGGGATGGCAGCAAGGGACGACAGTGAGGGGAGTGAGGGGTAGGGGAGTGAGGGACAGGGGGTGAGGGACAGGGGAGTGAGGGGTAGGGGAGTGAGGGACAGGAGTGAGGGACAGGGGAGTGAGGGACAGGGGAGTGAGGGACAGGGAGTGAGGGACAGGGGAGTGAGGGACAGGGAGTGAGGGACAGGGAGTGAGGGACAGGGGAGTGAGGGGTAGGGGAGTGAGGGACAGGGAGTGAGGGGTAGGGGAGTGAGGGACAGGGGGTGAGGGACAGGGGAGTGAGGGGTAGGGGAGTGAGGGACAGGGGGTGAGGGACAGGGGAGTGAGGGGTAGGGGAGTGAGGGACAGGGGAGTGAGGGGTAGGGAGTGAGGGACAGGGAGTGAGGGGTAGGGGAGTGAGGGACAGGGAGTGAGGGGTAGGGGAGTGAGGGACAGGGGAGTGAGGGGTAGGGGAGTGAGGGACGGGGGTGAGGGGTAGGGGAGTGAGGGACAGGGAGTGAGGGGTAGGGGAGTGAGGGGTAGGGGAGTGAGGGACAGGGGGTGAGGGGTAGGGGAGTGAGGGGTAGGGGAGTGAGGGACAGGGGGTGAGGGGTAGGGGAGTGAGGGGTAGGGGAGTGAGGGCCAGGGAGTGAGGGGTAGGGAGAGTGAGGGACAGGGGAGTGAGGGACAGGGGGTGAGGGGTAGGGGAGTGAGGGACAGGGAGTG